>NW_026729042.1:7500-22500 GCF_030272615.1 Cryptomeria japonica | reverse complement strand
CACACAAGCATCCTCGGAAGAGGACAGTTCGAGTGACAGGTCAAATCCAAGAGTTCCGAAGACTACCTCCAGGAACAATCGGGAACAAGACCGATTACAAGTCGTCGAGTCTGTTACTGGGCGAACACGAGATGCGCACAGGAAATCGATCAGCCCTCACAATGGCCCAAGGCCAGAGATCGGACTGCTACGATTTACCCCAACAATCATCGTGCCACTCTTCGCAGAGAGGTGATAGACGCCAACGAGCCCGCGCATAGCAATCGAGGTGTAAAAAGGGCGTTGAAGGCAGGAAGCCTGGACGAAAGAGGCTACGAGGTCACCTCGAAGCGGTCTAAGAATCGGGCGCACTTGGGGCGACTACCAGTGCCAACCCCTTATCCCGCGGTGCGTCCGACACACAGAAATTTCCAAGGCGGCCAAGGAGCCTCCCCGCATAGCAATCGGGGTGTGAGGTTACGGATGCAGCATTGATAGCAATCGAGGTGTGAGGCGAAGGATGCAGAAGTGAGAGCCGAGGGATGTAGCAGAGATAGCAATCGGGGTGTGTGATGCAGAAGAGATAGCAATCGAGGTGTGCGGTGGGAAGGGCCCAGCAGCCAGAATGCATGAAGCGACGGATGAAGCAGTGATGACAACCGGGCTGTGAGGAGAGGAGGGATGCAGCCAAGAAAGCAATCAGGGCTCGAGGCAAGGGATGCATCAAGGATAGCAATCATGTTGTGAGGCGAGATTCCAAAGGCTAAACGTGAGAGGCTGCAGGGTCGACTCAGAGAGGTCTATGCATGTGAGAGGCTGAAAGCAAGGTCGACTCGGAGCGGTCTATGCATCGGGCGCGCTTGGGGCGACTACCAGTGCCAACCCCTTATCCCGCGACGCGTCCGACAAAGAGAACGTTCCAAGGCGGCAGAGGAGGTTACCAGCCGAAGGATGCAGTAGCAATAACAGGTATAGTTCCGCGGCGGCCGAGAAGACTCACCGCATAGGAATCGGGATGCGAGGCGAGGGATGCGGCGGGAAGGCCCCGACGGCTAAACGGAAGAGGCTGCAGGGCCGCCTCGGAATGGTCCAAGCATCGGATGCGATTGGGACGACTACCAGTGCCAACCCCTTATCCCGCGATGCGTCCGATACACAGATAGTTCCAAGGCGGCCGAGGAGCCTCACCGCATATCAATCGGGGTGCGAGGCGAGGGATGGGGCGGGAAGGCCCCAACGGCTAGACGGAAGAGGCTTCAGGGCCACCTCGGAATGGTCCAAGCATCGGACGCGCTTGGGGCGACTGCCAGTGCCAACCCCTTATCCCGCGATGCGTCCGATACACAGATGGTTCCAAGGCGGCCGAGGAGCCTCACCGCATAGCAATCGGGGGTGCGAGGCGA
Organism: Cryptomeria japonica; assembly: GCF_030272615.1. Classification (NCBI taxonomy): domain Eukaryota; kingdom Viridiplantae; phylum Streptophyta; class Pinopsida; order Cupressales; family Cupressaceae; genus Cryptomeria; species Cryptomeria japonica. Next base: position 21,118 of record NW_026729042.1, on the reverse strand, counting down.
GGGATGGGGCGGGAAGGCCCCAACGGCTAGACGGAAGAGGCTTCAGGGCCGCCTAGGAATGGTCCAAGCATCGGACACGCTTGGGGCGACTACCAGTGACAGCCCCCTATCCCGCGATGCGTCCGATACGAAGATGGTTCCAAGGCGGCCGAGGAGCCTCACCGCATAGCAATCGGGGTGCGAGGTGGGGGATGCGGCGAGATGGCCCCAACGGCTAGACGGAAGAGGCCACAGGGCCGCGTCGGAATAGTCCAAGCATCGGACGCGCTTGGGGCGACTACCAGTGACAACCCCTTATCCCGCGATGCGTCCGATACGAAGATAGTTCCAAGGCGGCCGAGGAGCCTCACCGCATAGCAATCGGGGTGCGAGGTGGGGGATGCGGCGAGATGGCCCCAACGGCTAGACGGAAGAGGCTGCAGGGCCGCCTCGGAATAGTCCAAGCATCGGACGCGCTTGGGGCCACTACCAGTGACAACCCCTTATCCCGCGATGCGTCCGATACGAAGATAGTTCCAAGGCGGCCGAAGAGCCTCACCGCATAGCAATCGGGGTGCGAGGTGGGGGATGCGGCGAGATGGCCCCAACGGCTAGACGGAAGAGGCCACAGGGCCGCCTCGGAATAGTCCAAGCATCGGACGCGCTTGGGGCGACTACCAGTGACAACCCCTTATCCCGCGATGCGTCCGATACGAAGATAGTTCCCAGGCGGCCGAGGAGCCTCACCGCATAGCAATCGGGGTGCGAGGCGAGGGATGCGGCGAGATGGCCCCAAAGGCTAGACGGAAGAGGCTGCAGGGCTGCCTCGGAATAGTCCAAGCATCGGACGCGCTTGGGGCGACTACCACTGCCAACCCCTTATCCCGCGATGCGTCCGATACACAGATAGTTCCGAGGCGGCCGAGGAGGTGGGGGATGCAGCGAGATGGCCCCAACGGCTAGACGGAAGAGGCTGCAGGGCCGCCTCGGAATAGTCCAAGCATCGGACGCGCTTGGGGCGACTACCAGTGACAACCCCTTATCCCGCGATGCGTCCGATACACAGATAGTTCCGAGGCGGCCAAGGAGCCTCACCGCATAGCAATCGTGGTGCGAGGTGGGGGATGCGGCGAGATGGCCCCAACGGCTAGACGGAAGAGGCTGCAGGGCCGCCTCGGAATGGTCCAAGCATCGGATGCGCTTGGGGCGACTACCACTGCCAACCCCTTATCCCGCGATGCGTCCGATACACAGATAGTTCCAAGGCGGCCGAGGAGCCTCACAGCATAGCAATCAGGGTGCGAGGCGAGGGATGCGGCGAGAACGCCCCAACGGCTAGAGGGAAGAGGCTTCAGGTCCGCCTCGGAATGGTCCAAGCATCGGACGCGCTTGGGGCGACTACCAGTGACAACCCCTTATCCCGCGACGCGTCCGATACACAGATAGTTCCAAGGCGGCCGAGGAGCCTCACCGCATAGCAATCGGGGTGCGAGGCGAGGGATGCGGCGAGAAGGACCCAACGGCTACACGGAAGAGGCTTCGGGGCCGCCTCGGAATGGTCCAAGCATCGGACGCGCTTGGGGCGACTACCAGTGACAACCCCTTATCCCGCGACGCGTCCGATACACAGATAGTTCCAAGGCGGCCGAGGAGCCTCACCGCATAGCAATCGGGGTGCGAGGCGAGGGATGCGGCGAGAAGGACCCAACGGCTACACGGAAGAGGCTTCGGGGCCGCCTCGGAATGGTCCAAGCATCGGACGCGCTTGGGGCGACTACCAGTGACAACCCCTTATCCCGCGACGCGTCCGATACACAGATAGTTCCAAGGCGGCCGAGGAGCCTCACCGCATAGCAATCGGGGTGCGAGGCGAGGGATGCGGCGAGAAGGACCCAACGGCTAGACGGAAGAGGCTTCGGGTCCGCCTCGGAATGGTCCAAGCATCGGACGCGCTTGGGGCGACTACCAGTGACAACCCCTTATCCCGCGACGCGTCCGATACACAGATAGTTCCAAGGCGGCCGAGGAGCCTCACCGCATAGCAATCGGGGTGCGAGGCGAGGGATGCGGCGAGAAGGACCCAACGGCTAGACGGAAGAGGCTTCGGGTCCGCCTCGGAATGGTCCAAGCATCGGACGCGCTTGGGGCGACTACCAGTGACAACCCCTTATCCCGCGACGCGTCCGATACACAGATAGTTCCAAGGCGGCCGAGGAGCCTCACCGCATAGCAATCGGGGTGCGAGGCGAGGGATGCGGCGAGAAGTACCCAACGGCTAGACGGAAGAGGCTTCGGGTCCGCCTCGGAATGGTCCAAGCATCGGACGCGCTTGGGGCGACTACCAGTGACAACCCCTTATCCCGCGACGCGTCCGATACACAGATAGTTCCGAGGCGGCCGAGGAGCCTCACCGCATAGCAATCGGGGTGCGAGGCGAAGGATGCGGCGAGAAGGACCCAACGGCTAGACGGAAGAGGCTTCGGGTCCGCCTCGGAATGGTCCAAGCATCGGACGCGCTTGGGGCGACTACCAGTGACAACCCCTTATCCCGCGACGCGTCCGATACACAGATAGTTCCAAGGCGGCCGAGGAGCCTCACCGCATAGCAATCGGGGTGCGAGGCGAGGGATGCGGCGAGAAGGACCCAACGGCTAGACGGAAGAGGCTTCAGGGCCGCCTCGGAATGGTCCAAGCATCGAACGCGCTTGGGGCGACTACCAGTGACAACCCCTTATCCCGCGACGCGTCCGATACACAGATAGTTCCGAGGCGGCCGAGGAGCCTCACCGCATAGCAATCGGGGTGCGAGGCGAGGGATGCGGCGAGAAGGACCCAACGGCTAGACGGAAGAGGCTTCAGGGCCGCCTCGGAATGGTCCAAGCATCGGACGCGCTTGGGGCGACTACCAGTGACAACCCCTTATCCCGCGACGCGTCCGATACACAGATAGTTCCGAGGCGGCCGAGGAGCCTCACCGCATAGCAATCGGGGTGCGAGGCGAGGGATGCGGCGAGAAGGACCCAACGGCTAGACGGAAGAGGCTTCAGGGCCGCCTCGGAATGGTCCAAGCATCGGACGCGCTTGGGGCGACTACCAGTGACAACCCCTTATCCCGCGACGCGTCCGATACACAGATAGTTCCGAGGCGGCCGAGGAGCCTCACCGCATAGCAATCGGGGTGCGAGGCGAGGGATGCGGCGAGAAGGACCCAACGGCTAGACGGAAGAGGCTTCAGGGCCGCCTCGGAATGGTCCAAGCATCGGACGCGCTTGGGGCGACTACCAGTGACAACCCCTTATCCCGCGACGCGTCCGATACACAGATAGTTCCGAGGCGGCCGAGGAGCCTCACCGCATAGCAATCGGGGTGCGAGGCGAGGGATGCGGCGAGAAGGACCCAACGGCTAGACGGAAGAGGCTTCAGGGCCGCCTCGGAATGGTCCAAGCATCGGACGCGCTTGGGGCGACTACCGTTGCCAACCCCTTATCCCGCGATGCGTCTGATACACAGATAGTTCCGAGGCGGCCGAGGAGCCTCACCGCATAGCAATCGGGTTGCGAGGCAGATTATTGGGAAGGGAACCCCCTGGGATGCGGCTCAAGCAGTGCCCAAAGGGACTGGAATGCGGAATCACATCGAGAGACCCAAATGCTATACGAGGGCTCAAATCGAATTATCGATTTGGCCACGACATGGACGCATCGGAACGACTACCTTTGCCGAACCACTCGCAATTGCATCCATACCGAAACCAATAGACATTTCCGTTAGAGCCCTCGCATAGCATTCGGGAATCTCGCATGCCCCTCTAAATCGACCAATGCTGGCGCTCAATGAAAATCCGAGCGCTACCACCGTTCGAGCGCCAGCATTGGTCGAGTTAGAGGGGCACGGGGGAGAATGCTCCAGTCAACACCTCCCCTATATAAGTTATTTGTCCGATTCTCGCACAACCGTAGTCTGCCTCGTCGAATCAAACAACGGTCCCAGATTCCGACTTCCGTTCCGTAGAGACCCAAAAGCTAGATGGAGGCTCGCAAGAAAGAGAGTCGGCGCATAGCAATCGGGTTTCTCGAACGTTTAGGGACCGAGCTCACTTGCGGATAGGGCAAAATCCGCCAAGCAACCCAAAAGCTAGACGGGGGCTCGAATCGAATCGCCTAGGCGGCCACAACAACGACGTGTTGGATCGACTACCAGTGCCAAACCATTCAGCAAGACTAGTCTGTGTCGAGGCCGGATAGAGATTCTCAGAGAGCGCCCGCATAGCATTTAGGAGACCTGCCGCGTCCCTCACACTCGACAAATGGTGGTGCACGTTTATAAATCCGAGCGATCCCAACCCTTTCAAGCACCAACATCGGTCGAGATAGAGGGGCACGGAGGGGGCTGCGTGAGACAACACAGTCCCCTATATAAGTTATTTGTCCGATTCTCACACATCCGAAGAATGGTCATCAAATCGGACAACAGCCCAAACTTCCGACTTCCGTCCCAGAAAGCCCAAGAGCTATCTAAAACGTTCATGGCCGGAACTCGATCGCGGCTATACCAGTCCGCCAAGCAACCCAAAAGCTAGACTGGAGCTCTAGTCGAATCACCTCTGTGGCCATTGCAAGGACGTGTTGGAGCGACTACCATTGCCGAACCATTCCGCAGGTCGAGTCCATACCAAGGCCGCATAGAGATTCACGATGAGCTCCTGCATAGCAATCAGGAGACTTGCCGTGTCCATCACAATCGATAAATCCTGGTGCAAGATTTTTGCATCCGAGCGCTCCAACCAGTCGAGCACCAGCATCAATCGACATAAACGGGCACGGGGGGAGGATGCTCGAGAACACTACCTCCCCTATATAAGTTATTTGTCCGATTCTCAAGCAGCCGAAGTCTGGTCATCGAATCGGGTCAAAGACCACAACTTCCGACTTTACCCACAATGCAAGTCATCGAATCGAACATCGGCCCCCGAGTCGGACTCCATGCGTATGTCAGGTCATCGGACCCAAATTCCGCCTTCCTGCGCATGGCGGGCCATCAATATCAACTCGGTCATCGGACCCAAACTCCGCCTTTTTGCGTATGGCACGCCTTCAAATCGGTCATCGGACCCAAATTCCGCCTTCCTGTGCATGGCGGGCCATCAACATCAACTCGGTCATCGGACCCAAATTCCGCCTTTCTGCGCATGGCACGCCATCAACTCGGTCATCGGACCCAAATTCCGCCTTCCTGCGCATGGCAGGTCATCGGACACAAATTCAGACCTCGCCAATATGCCTACGTATCGAATCGGTCATCGGACCCAACTTCCGACTTCATCCATACTGTAGGGTCTTTGAGGTTGGCGCGGTGCGCTCAACCCAGGGAGTCGACCCATCGAAGCATACACCTCCCCTATATAAGCTATTTGTCCGATTCCCACACCTGTGTAGTTTGCACCTCTGACCAGGACATCGACCCCAACTTCCGAACTCGACTGCAACGACGGCACCAGCGCCTTGGTGCGCACCTTGCGACGCACAGTCCCAACATTCGCCTTCCTGCACATGGCAGGTCATCGGACCCAAATTCCGACCTCGCGAGTATGCCTACATATCGAATCGGTCATCGGACCCAACTTCCGACTTCATCCATACCGTAGGGTCTTTGAGGTTGGCGCGGTGCGCTCAACCCGGGGAGTCGACCCAACGAAGCATACACCTCCCCTATATAAGCTATTTGTCCGATTCCCACACCTGTGTAGTTTGCACCTCCGATCAAGACATCGACCCCAACTTCCGAACTCGCCTCCAACGACCGAACCAGCGCCTTGGTGCGCACCTTGCAACGCACAGTGCCAACATTCGCCTTCCTGCACGTGGCAGGTCATCGGACCCAAATTCCGACCTCGCGAGTATGCCTACATATCGAATCGGTCATCGGACCCAACTTCCGACTTCATCCATACCGTAGGGTCTTTGAGGTTGGCGCGGTGCGCTCAACCCGGGGAGTCGACCCAACGAAGCATACACCTCCCCTATATAAGCTATTTGTCCGATTCCCACACCTGTGTAGCTTGCACCTCCGATCAGGACATCGACCCCAACTTCCGAACTCGACTAAAAAGACCGCACCAGCGCCTTGGTGTGCACCTTGCAACGCACAGTGTCAACATTCGCCTTCCTGCACATGGCAGGTCATCGGACCCAAATTCCGACCTCATGAGCATACCTACTAATCGAATCGGTCATCGGACCCAACTTCCGACTTCATCCATACCGTAGGGTCTTTGAGGTTGGCGCGGTGCGCTCAACCTGGGGAGTCGACCCATCGAAGCATACACCTCCCCTATATAAGCTATTTGTCCGATTCCGACACCTGTGTAGTTTGCACCTCCGCTCAGGACATCGACCCCAACTTCCGAACTCGCCTGCAACGACCGAACCAGCGCCTTGGTGCGCACCAAAAGTGCGCACTTTTGGAGGGCACTTTTGTGCGCTCCAAAGGTGCGCACTTTTGGAGGGCACTTTTCTGCGCTCCAAAGGTGCGCACTTTTGGAGGGCACTTTTTGGAGGGCACTTTTCTGCGCTCCAAAGGTGCGCACTTTTGGAGGGCACTTTTTGGAGGGCACTTTTCTGCGCTCCAAAGGTGCGCACTTTTGGAGGGCACTTTTTGGAGGGCACTTTTCTGCGCTCCAAAGGTGCGCACTTTTGGAGGGCACTTTTTGGAGGGCACTTTTCTGCGCTCCAAAGGTGCGCACTTTTGGAGGGCACTTTTTGGAGGGCACTTTTCTGCGCTCCAAAGGTGCGCACTTTTGGAGGGCACTTTTTGGAGGGCACTTTTCTGCGCTCCAAAGGTGCGCACTTTTGGAGGGCACTTTTTGGAGGGCACTTTTCTGCGCTCCAAAGGTGCGCACTTTTGGAGGGCACTTTTTGGAGGGCACTTTTCTGCGCTCCAAAGGTGCGCACTTTTGGAGGGCACTTTTTGGAGGGCACTTTTCTGCGCTCCAAAGGTGCGCACTTTTGGAGGGCACTTTTTGGAGGGCACTTTTCTGCGCTCCAAAGGTGCGCACTTTTGGAGGGCACTTTTGTGCACTCCAAAGGTGCGCACTTTTGGAGGGCACTTTTCCTGTGCTCCAAAGGTGCACACCTAGGTGAGCACCTTCGACCACACCTTGTAGCACACCAAACTCTGACTTTCGACTTCATCCGCAATGCAGGGTCTTTGAGGTTGGCGCAATGCGCACAACCAGGGGAGTCGACCCATCAAACCCAACACCTCCCCTATATAAGCTATTTGTCTGATTCTCATACATGCGTAGCCTGCAGGAGCAATTAGGACATCGACCCCAACTTTCGGCTTCTAAACGAAAACAAGGTCTTTGAGGTTGGTGTAATGCGAACAACTAGGGGAGTCAACCCATCAAACCCAACACCTCCCCTATATAAGCTATTTGTCTGATTCTCATACATGTGTAGTCTACAGGAGCAATTAGGACATCGACCCCAACTTTTGACTTCTTAACGAAAACAAGGTCTTTGAGGTTGACGTAATGCGCACAACCAGGGGAGTCGACCCATCAAACCCAACACCTCCCCTATATAAGCTATTTGTCCGATTCTCATACATGTGTAGCCTGCAGGAGCCATTAGGACATTGACCCCAACTTTTGACTTCTTAACGAAAACAAGGTCTTTGAGGTTGGCGTAATGCGCACAACCAAGGGAGTTGACCCATCAAACCCAACACCTCCCCTATATAAGCTATTTGTCTGATTCTCATACATGTGTAGCCTGCAACAACGATTAGGACATCCACCCCAACTTCTGAATTCGTCTGCGTTGACCGCACCAAAGGTGCACGCCTTGGTGCTCACCAAAATCCGACTTCCGACTTCTTCTGCTATGCGGGGTCTTTGAGGTTGGCGCAGTGCGCACAACCAGGGGAGTCAACCCACCGAATGCAACACCTCCCCTATATAAGCTATTTGTCTGATTCTCATACATGCGTAGACTGCAGCAATGATTAGGACATCCACCCCAACTTTTGACTTCTTAAACAAGACAGGGTCTTTGAAGTTGGTGCAGTGCACACAACCAGGGGAGTCGACCCATCAAACGCAACACCTCCCCTATATAAAGCTATTTGTCCGATTCTCATACGTGTAGTCTGCAGCAGCGATTAGGACATCGACCCCAACTTCCGAATTCGTTTGCATTGACCGCACCAAAGGTGCACGCCTTGGTGTGCACCCTGGAGTGCACTTTGGTGCTCACCTCGGTGCACACTTTGGTGTGCACCTCGGTGTGCACCAAAGGTGCGCACCTTGGAGCGCACCAAAGGTGTACACTTTGGAGCGCACCACATAGGGTCTTTGAGAGGTTGGCGCAGTGCGCACACCAAGGTGGGTGTTGAGGTGCGTGCCGAGGTGGGTGGGTGCTAGGGTGCGCTCCATGGTGGGTGCCAGGGTGGGTGCGTGCTAGGGTGGATTCCAAAGAGGGTCATAGGGTGGGTGCCAAGGTGGGTTGGTGATATAGTGGGTTCAAAGGTGGGTACTAGGGTGGGTTCCAAGGTGGGTCACAAGTTGGGTGCCAGGATGCGTGGGTGTTAGGTTGGGTGCCAAGGTGGGCTCCTGCGTGGGTGGGTGCTAGGGTGGGTTTCAAGGTGGACGCGAGGGCGGGTGCCAAGGTGGGTAACAAGTTGGGTGTTAGGATGGGTGAGTGCTAGAGTGGGTGCCAAGGTGGGTGGGTGCTAAGGTGGATGCCAAGGTGGTTCACAGGGTGGGTGGGTTCTAGGGTGAGTTCCAAGGTGGGTCACAGGTTCAGTGCTAGGGTGGGTGTCAAGGCGGGTGTCGAGGTGCCTGGGTGCTAGGGTGTGGATGCCAATGTGGGTCATAGGGTGGGTACTAGGGTGGGCTGCAATGTGGGTGCCAAGGTGGGTAACATGCTCGGTGGGTTCTAAATTGGGTGCCAGGGTGGGTGTGCACCCACCTTGCCCGAGGTGGGTGCCAAGGTGCCAGTGTGGGTGGGTGCTAAGGTGGATGCCAAGGTGGGTGAGAAGGTGGGTGATAGGTTGAGTGGTAGGATGGGTGGGTGCCAAGATGGGTCACAGGGTGGGTGCAAGGGTGGGTAGGTGCTAGGGTTGGTGTCAGGGTGGGTGGGTGCTAGGTTGGGTTCCAAGGTGGGTGCGAGGGTGAGTGTCAAGGTGGGTCACAGGTTAGGTGCTAGGATGGGTGAGTGCTAGGGTGCAAAGGTGCCAGGGTGGGTGCTAGGATGGGTCGATGCTAGGGTGAGTGGCAAGGTGGGTCCACAAGTGTCAAGGTGGGTGCCGAGGTGGGTGCCAAGTCGGCGACTGCTATGGTGGATGCCAAGGTGGGTCACGGGGTGGGTGCCAAGTTGCTAGGTTGGGTTCCAAGGTGGGTGCCAACGTGGGTGCTAGGGTGCGTGGGTTAAAGGGTGTGTCACAACGTGGGTGCCAGGATGGGTGCGCACCCACACTGGCCAAGACGGGTGCGGGTGCAAGGTTGGGTTCCAAGCCCGGTCACAGGCTGGGTGCTAGGATGGGTGGGTGCCAAGGTGGGCACCAGGGTGGGTGCACCCACCCTGGCCAAGGTGGGTCACGGGGTGGGTCCTAGGGTGGGTAACGGGGTGGGTACTAAGGTGCGTGCCAAGGTGGGTCATAGGGTGGGTGCCAAGGTGGGCACCAGGGTGGGTGTGCACCAACCCTAGCCAGGGTAGGTCACGGGGTGGTTGTCGGGGTGGGCGTCAAGGAGCCAAGGTGGGTGGCAAGTAGCCAAGTTGCGTGCCAAGGTGGGTGTCGGGGTGGGTGCCAAGGATCCAAGGTGGGTGCCAAGGAACCAAGGTGGGTGTCTGGGTGGGTGCCGAGGTGGGAGCCAGGGTGGGTCCCAAGGTGAGTGCAAAGGTGGGTGCCAGGGTCAAGGTGAGTGCCAATGTGGGTTCCAAGGTGCCAGGGTCAGGGTGAGTGCCAATGTGGGTTCAAAGGTGCTAAGTTGGGTGCGAGGTTGGGTGCGAGGGTGGGTGGGTGCCAAGGTGTGCTAGGTGGAAGCCCGGGTGGGTCGGCATCCCATGGGTGTCGAGTTGGGTGCCTGATGGGTGCTTCTTGTCAAGTTTTAGTCGTCGGGACTCATTTCGAGCCTTAGAGGTCGTTTCTTGTCCGGTTGCCCTGTCTTCGACCTGGGAACCCAATTTTGGTCCTCGGGTCCCATTTTTTTTTGTCTCGCATCCCACTTTTGGCCTGTGGCCTTTTCGGGGTCGATTCTCGTTTTGGGCATCAGAGCATGTTTCTTCTCCTAAAACCCAATATTTGTTTATTAAGTCTCGGAACACATTTTTGTTCTCGTGGACCCATCATGGGTCTTGGAACGCATTTGTGGTCCTTGGGTCCCATTTTGCATCCCGAAACTTGTGTTTTGGTGCTTGATCCCTATTTTGGGTGCCCACCTTGCACCAAGTGCGCACCCGGGGCAAACCGAGCGCCTTGGTGCACCGGGGCAAGATCGAGCGTGCACCCGAGGCGCCCCGAACATGCACCAAGGTGCACTCGGCCCACATGTGAGCGCAGGTCGTTGCGCCCGAGGTGGTGTGTGGGCACCGCGTTGCAGACGGGACACTGCACGCACACGACGCCCCCTCCAGGTGCACGCACGTAGGCCGGGCCGGGTGCACACCCGACGCCCTAGCAAGGTGCGCGCACCCGGGCAGGGCTCACACTTGGCGAACGGGGCGCACTTCGCGAGGGAGGGTGTGCACCTCGACGGGGGTGGGTGGCCGGGGTGGATTCGCACGTGGGTCGCGGTTTGCTAAGTACACACTGCGACAAGCTCATAACGGGTGCGATCATACCAGCGTTAGTGCACCGGATCCCATCAGAACTCCGCAGTTAAGCGCGCTTGGGCCGGAGTAGTACTGGGATGGGTGACCTCCCGGGAAGTCCCGGTGTTGCACCCTTTTTTAGTTTTTCGCCGGGCGTCGCAATGCTATTTGAATAAACCTTTTGCCCGTTTGCGTTCTCGTCGGGGCCGGGCCGGGCCGGGGTGCGCTGCCCGCACTACCGCGCGCGCGGGGGCGACACCGAGCGCGCACCCGAGGCGCCCCGAGCACACAGGCCACGGTGCAACCCGGGCGTTGTGCGCGCACCCCGGTGCGCCCGAGGTGCTGCGCGCGCACCCAGGTGAAATCGGTGTGCACCTCGGCCAGTGCGCGCTCGGTCGAGTCGCGCACGTTGGCCAAGGTGCACGGTGATGTTTCTTACTCTAAGGTTCCGCACCAGACGCCCGGGACAGGTGAGCGAAGCTGGGCGGGGCCGGGTGCGCGGCCGGGGCAGGTGCACGCAGCTGGAGAGAGCTTTGGAGCACACTTCGGAGCGCACCAATGATGCGCTCCATTCAAAAGTTTCCTGAAAAGGCAAAAAAAGTTGAGATTATAGAATTTCCCACTTGAGAGATTGTAAAAAAAAAAAATTTAAAATGAAGGAAACGCGGGTGCCAAGGTGTGCGCAGCCCAGCCAAGGTGTGCGCACCAAGGCGCCCACCCTGGCGAAGGTGCACGCAAAGTGCGCACCCGAGGCAAACCGGACAATTAACCCAACTTTCGACTTCGCGCGCACCTTGGAGCGCACTTCGGAGCGCTCCTTGGTGCGCACCAATCTTGGGCACCTCGGAGTGCACCATGGCGCCCACCAAGGTGCGCACCCGGGGCAAACCGAGCTCCGACTTCGTGCGCACCTTGGAGCGCACGAAAGGTGCGCACCATGGCGCCCACCAAGGTGCGCAGCCCAGCCAAGGCGTGCGCATCAAGGTGCGCACCCTGGCGAAGGTGCGCACCCGGGGCAAACCGAGCTCCGACTTCGTGCGCACCTTGGAGCGCACAAAAGGTGCGCAACCCAGCCAAGGTGTGCGCACCCCGGTCAAACCGAGCTCCGAATCGTGCGCACCAGAGGTGCACGCCATCGTGCGCACCTTGGAGCACACTTCGGAGCCCTCCTTGGTGCGCGCCGATGTTGCGCACCTCGGAGCGCACCCGGGGAAAACAATGCAATTAACCCGACTTTCGACTTCGTGGGCACCTCGGAGCGCTCTCGGGTTCGCACCTCGGAGCACACCGAGGTGCGCACCTTTGATGCGCTGCCTTCACCAATTTCCAGAAAAGGCAAGAAAACATTGAGAAGGTGTGCGCACCGAGGTGCCCACCCTGGCGAAGGTGCACGCGAGGTGCGCACCCGGGGCAAACCGGGCTCCGACTTCGTGCACGCCGCACCTTGGAGCACACTTCGGAGCGCTCCTTGGTGCGCACCAGGGCGCGCAACCCAGCCGAGGTGCCCACCCCGGCGAAGGTGCACGCGAGGTGCGCACCCGGGGCAAACCGGGCTCCGACTTCGTGCACGCCATGGTGCCCACCGCGGCGAAGGTGCACGCGAGGTGCGCACCCGGGGCAAACCGGGCTCCGACTTCGTGCACGCCGCACCTTGGAGCACACTTCGGAGCGCTCCTTGGTGCGCACCATGGTGCCCACCAGGGCGCGCAACCCCGCCGAAGGTGCACGCGAGGTGCGCACCCGGGGCAAACCGGGCTCCGACTTCGTGCACGCCGCACCTTGGAGCACACTTCGGAGCGCTCCTTGGTGCGCACCATGGTGCCCACCAGGGCGCGCAACCCCGCCGAAGGTGCACGCGAGGTGCGCACCCGGGGCAAACCGGGCTCCGACTTCGTGCACGCCATGGTGCGCACCGCGGCGAAGGTGCGCACCCGGGGCAAACCGGGCTCCGACTTCGTGCACGCCGCACCTTGGAGCACACTTCGGAGCGCTCCTTGGTGCGCACCAGGGCGCGCAACCCAGCCGAGGTGCCCACCCCGGCGAAGGTGCACGCGAGGTGCGTACCCGGGGCAAACCGGGCTCCGACTTCGTGCACGCCGCACCTTGGAGCACACTTCGGAGCGCTCCTTGGTGCGCACCATGGTGCCCACCAGGCCGCGCAACCCAGCCAAGGTGTGCGCACCAAGGTGCACGCGAGGTGCGCACCCGGGGCAAACCGGGGTCCGACTTCGTGCACGCCGCACCTTGGAGCACACATCGGGGCGCTCCCGGGTTCGCACCGGCGTTGCGCACCGTGGTGGGCACCTCGGAGCACACCAAGGTGGGCAGCGAGGTGCGCACCTTTGATGCGATGCCTTCACTAATTTCCATAAAAGGCAAAAAAAAAACGAGATTTTAAAATTTCCGTTTTGAAAGATAGTGAGAAAAAGGGAATGCTGGTGCCATCTTGAGCCCGCCCTGGTGCGCAGCCCAGCCAAGGTGTGCGCACCAAGGTGCCCACCCTGGCGAAGGTGCGCGCCCGGGCAATTAACCCAACTTCCAACTTCGCGCGCGCCAGGGTGGGAGCGCACCCAACAACCGGGCCTGGGAAGAGCCAATGCGAGAAACCCCACCAAACGCTCTGACAAAAAAAGAGGGGGCGCTCCAGTAACCCCGCTTCGGAGCGCACCCTGGGCAAACCCAGCCAAGGTGCCCACCCCGGCCAAGGTGCAGGCGAGGTGCGCACCCGGGGCAAACCGGGCTCCGACAACGTGCACGCCGCACCTTGGAGCACACTTCGTAGCGCTCCCGGGTGCGCACCTCAGAGCACACCAAGGTGGGCAGCG
>NW_026729041.1:0-259641 GCF_030272615.1 Cryptomeria japonica | reverse complement strand
ACCATCGGAGTTTTTGTGGTAGTTACAGGCAGATTGGTTGGAAGAATCTGCATGTGGGTTTAGTGTATGTCAGGTTATTTGCTATGCAGATTTGAATGGAGACATTATTGGTCACATTTGATGAAGTTGTTTCCAGATTATCAGGGATTTTTTCCAGGTTTTTCGATTCACCATTTTTCAGGTATTATCATTCTCATTTTTTTATTGGCTCAGAGTTTTGCATGAAGATGAAAGAAAAATGAAAAGGAAATATTGTTTAATATCATTTTGATAGAAAAAATCGAAAGAAAGTTTTATGGCGTTCGAGCCAAAAATAAAGGGGAAATGTTCATTTCAGATTGGTTACGATTACTTTTTGTAAAAAGAAAAATGAAAGAGGGTTTTTTTATTCTATTGTTCAAAAGTGAAAATAACATTATCCCTTTGTATTTTTTACAGTTCAGTTAATTTTGGTTATCCGAAAATGATTTTGCAAAAAAATTTAATTTGTTAAAAAAAAAAAAATTATTTATTTTTCTGCCAATTATGTGTATTATTGAGACCCTAACTAGGGTTTAAGTATCCTATTTCGAGGTTATTTTCTAAAGCTTTTGTGTTGGCATCTCTGTTATTTAAACAAAAAGACTTAGACAGTACCGTGGTTGGGATTTATAGCAGAGATAAAAAGGGTTTCATGAAGAATATTGTTATATATACATGGGATGCATACCTCTGGTTTTCACAATAGGGTTGTAACATTGTTACATACACATATGATATATTACTCTGGTTTTCATGATAGAGTTATAACACTATTTCATATAGTGGATATTGAAATTGATATTATTGAAAAAAACTTAAATTTGTATTCAATGGTGGTTTTAGGACTACAAAGGAAATGCAGTTGTAAGATCATTGGTGAGTACACACTCAGACTTTGCAGTTGTTAAAATAATTGTTTTGAGGTGTTGAGTTGAACTCCACCATTCTAATCAGTTGAGGATTGAGCTGGAATAAAGAAAGTAGGTTCGAGTGGCTTTTTATACCCCATGAGGGTTTTTCCACTCAAGAATACTTGGTGTTATGTGTTGTCATCTCTTTGATTATCTTTTGTGTGCATTCTTTGTCAAGCTCTGATACTTAAATCGTGCATGTTACTATTCATTCAGTTGAATCTATTATACAAAAGCTATTTGGTTCAACTACCATTTTTAGGAATTAGTTCTCCTTGAAATATTGTATTGCAGAGAATAAAAAGATTGTTTAAGAAAATTCAGTTGAACAATCTTATATATTCTTTTGAAGTGGATTAAACAGTTGGGCAAAACAGTTCAATTGCATTCATCTGTCAAAATTGTTCCAATTTTTCATTGTGGTAAAAACCCTAAGTTCTAATCAAGTTTTAATCGTTAATCTTGATGTGTAAATTTTTGTCACTCTGATTCACCCCCCTCCCCCTCCCTCTTAGAGTGAATCCACTTCCAACAAGTAAGCATAGGGTCCTGCATTAGGTATTTCCTTGGATTGATCCTGGTCTTGGAAATCATTCATTATGTCACATGTTCAAGAGGGGTCTTCTATCACTAGAGGTCCATTATTTGATGGAAATGATTATGTGTTCTGGAAAATTAGAATGGAAACATATTTGATTTCCATAGATCGTGATGTCTAGAATATTGTTTGTAGTAAGTACACAGTACTTGCTACTATACCTATAGATCCTGATGGGAAAAAGCAATATGAAATGAGGGTAAGTGCACCAAGATGGTGAACAAAAAGGGAGGTATAAGTGGCCAGTTCTTTTTTTTTTTTCTAAAAACAGGTAAACCTGAACTTCAAAGAGATATTCGAAGGTCACACACTCAAAATTAGGAGTTGAGAAAATAATAATAATTGTAGTACTCTAAATATAGTTTCTAAACTACTAAAGTTTTTTAAACTTAGATAAGATTAAGAGGGTCAAACCTCTCTTGCATGAAAAACTATTCCTGATTTTTTCTGAAAAACATAACATAGTTGTTTTCATGCGCAACATAAAATATATAGTTAGATTTAGTATTTTAAAAAACCCTTGGGTAGGATGATAGGTAATATTGAGATATACAAGTTGTGTATTTTTTTTGTTATTTTTTGTTGAGTTTTTTTTCTAATGATTTTTTTAACTGACCGCATCCTGAAACTTTGGTACTTGTTTGTGCACTGGGCATCACTTGTATCAAAATAATCGAAAATGAAAATGTTTTTAAAAAAATTGTATAGAATCTAGTGTAGAATAATAATATGTAATTTATTTTGATTTTGGTCAAGTATATCAAAATTTATTAAAAAAATGGTAGACGCATGTCTGTGAGGATTGTTAGGGCACTAGTAAGGAAAATTAAAGTTTACTATGCTAATGTTGTCTAAAAATAGAAAAAATTATATGGTCAAAAAGATGAGAACACGTGTGAGATTGTGGTGGTAATTTTAGAGATACCCACTTAATCATTTGTAAACCTGATGATGATGAAGTTGAGAAATCATGTTGAAAGATGACAAAATGTGTAAAGGGAAAAAAATGGAGGGAAAATGGGCTTGCAAGCCTTAGGGTCATTTTCCAACCCTCTTACCAAGCCAAAACCTGCATGGGTTCTGATGTGCAAGATAACCCGCTTGGGTTTTGAAAAACAAAAGGTACCATTCATAGTTCTACATAACCCGTACGGGTTATGTAGAACTAAAACCATCATTTTGAATTTCACAAAACCCATACGGATTTTGAAAAACATCATTTTGAGTTTCACAAAACTCATAGGGTTATGAAAAACCATTATTTTGATTTTCACAAAACCCATACGGGTTATGAAGACATCCAAATGTTTGCTCGTAAACTTAGCATATACTACACACCACTTGATTTTGGTAGACACCACTTTAGGAGAGCAGTAGGAGTCTCTGAAAATCTTTTTTTCCTTTCTTTCTAGATTCACCAAACCACATAAGGCAGAGTGAGGTCCCATAGAAAATTGATAGATTTGTTTAGGGAAAGGCATCTCCAACTAGTGAAACACTCTTGAATAGAGGCAGGAAAGACCTAATTCAGGTTCCAAAGCTAGAAAATTTGTGAGCAAATAGAATAGGAGAAGAGACAATGGATAGCTAAATGGTTAACATTCTCTTCCTCATTTTGGTAGAGGTAGCACCTATTAAGTAGATGGAAGCCTCTTTTGCAAAGATTATCAGTGGTGAGGACTTTATTCTGTAAAAGGATCCAAAAAAATATATTGATCTTGGGAGTGAGACCACTAATCCAGGCTTTAGACTAGCAAGGGGAGATTGAGATATCAACAGAACAATAGAGGCCACTGAATAACTACCAGAGGAGGTTCCTGCCCAAACGATTTTATCTTCAAGCAGAGGGTCAATCAAGACAGAATTAAGAAGAACCATAATAGGGTTGAGGGCTGGGTCTATGGAGCTCAGGTTCACCCAGTGATTATCCCTCTAGTAAACTGCCACCTTGATACCAAATCTGGCCTTGCACTTAGAGATAAAGGGAGAGAAACAAACCTTATTGGAGAGGGGGTACTCCAACAACCAAGAATCCTCCCAAAAATTGACTTTTATGCCATTACAAATAGTCCATCTTTTACCTAATCCAACGACCATTTTAGTTTGGGAAACATTGTTCCAAATAGCAGAACCAGTAGGGGCATCATAGGAATTTAAAAATTTTGAAAGATGTATTTGAGGTTGCATATATTTGGCTTGCTAGATTGAGTTCCATTTGCTAGTTTTTCCAAACAATCTCTAGATTTTTTTGGCACGAAGGGCTTTATTAATGGTTTTAATGTTTCTTAGACCAAGGCCACCCAATTTTTTAGGTCTACAAACTTTGTCCTAGGCTATCAGAGATATCCTTTTCCTCTCCTCAACCCCTGACTAGAGGAAGGAATTTTGAATTTTTTCAATAGCATCAGCAAATTCAGTTGGAATTCTAAAAAGACTTAAAGCATACATAGGAGGACTATGGAGGGAAGATTTTAATAATTGGATTTTCTTAGCTTGGCTTAGAAGGGCCCCTTTCCAACCAGCTATTTTTTTGTGGAATCTATCCACTAAGCTACTTCAAAACCTCTCAGGGGGCTTTCTTCATAGAGGGAGACCAAAATAGATAGAGGGGAGCAAGCTGATTTGACAATCCAAAATTCTAGCAATTCTTCCTTGCCTATCTTCAGGAGTGTTGAGGAAAAAGAGGGATATTTTCATCTAGTTAATCAGTTGACCCATGGCTTTGCAATAGTTAACCAGAGCCAATTTCAGGGTTCTGGCTTCCTTGATAGTAGATACACCCATCGACACCGTGTCATCAACAAATTCTTGATGGGAACGGATCCTGTCAGTTGACGATGGTCAGGCACCTTTCAGCTGACCTTCAGAAACAAGTTTATTGATATATATGCCCAGTGTTTTAGCCAAGATAACAAACAAAATAGGAGATATAGGATCCCATTATTTGAGACCCCTTGAAGACTTGAAGAAGGGGGTAGGAGATCCATTGAGAATAACTGATAGTGAGGGAGTAGAGATCAGTTGGAAGATCATCTCAATCACTCTCTCACCAAATCTAAAATCTTTGAGGATACTAAGAAAAAAGAACCAATCCATCCAATCATAAGCCTTCGACATGTCAAGTTTCATCAGGAAACATTGGTTTTTAGATACTTCCAGGGAGTGAATAACCTCATGGACTGATATGATGGAATCCAAAATCTGCCTATTAGGAATGAATCTGGACTGTTGGAGAGAACTAATATCTGAATGAAAGGGGAGAAATCTAAGGGTGAGAACCTTAGATATGATCTTGTAAAAGGAATTGCACAGACTAATTGGTTTGAAAAGTTCCAAAGAGTCAGCTTTTGGGGTCTTAGGGATAAGGACCAAAACTGTGGTATTTTTTTTTTCAAAAGCATCTTAGAACCAAAGAATTCTTTAACACCCTTAACAATGTCCTCACTGATGATATACCAAAATGACTGAAAGAAGAACATCAGGAAACCATCCGGGCTAGGGGATTTATTACCTTCAAAGGAAAAGACAACATGCTTAATCTCAGCATTAGAAGGGATAGGAGAGAAAATTATTTTGGTCTTCCCCAATCATGTTCAGGATAGTAGCAAGGAATAAACATTGGGTGCTTTATTCCAGATTACAATCTGCTGACAATAGAGAAGAGAAGTACGATCTAGTTTCCTTTTTTATTTCATCTTCCTCAAAGGACAAAGTCCCCCCTATGAACATTTTAGATATTCTATTGGTCGTCTTATGTTTCATGGAAGTCATATGAAAGAATCTTGTATTCTTATCACCTCCCTTGAGCCATAGAGAACGGGAACGCTACTTCCAGAATATCTCTTCTTTTTTACTGATATCATGATATTTAGATACTATTTGATTCTCATAATTAATGGAGACCTCACTATACCCATTAGCTTGGATTTTGGCCTGAATATCCTTAAGATCAAGTTGGATTGCAGATTTAGAGGCAAAAATGTCACCAAAAACTTCCTTATTCCATCTCTTAACCTTGTCCTTAACATTCCTTAACTTTTTGGCCACCCGGAACATGGCAGATCCCTCTACTGAAATGCTCAACCAATCTTTGATATCTTTCTCAAGCTTGGGGTGGCTCATCCATATTTTTTCAAATCTAAAGGGGAAATGTCTCCTCCCAGAGATGGGGTCTACAACAAAAGAAATTGGATAGTGGTCCGAGCCAATACGAGGAAGCGTATTTAAGGAACAAGTGCAACTATTGAACCAATCATTAGAGATAAGGGCCCTGTCAAGTCACACTTGGATCAGATCAAAGTCAATTCTTCTATTAGTCCAGGTAAAATTAGCACCCTACAGATCCACATCATGAAGCACCTGATTATCAATGAAATTCATCAAGTCCATCCTATTATCAAGCTAAGAAGGAATTCCCCCAAATTTCTCATTCTCCTTGAGCAGAGTGTTAAAGTCTCCCATCACCAGCCAACCTTTGGAGTTGAACTAAGATATGATAGAATCTAACTTTTTCCAAAATCTACATCTTTCTAATTTAGAATTCGGGGCATAGATATTAGATAAAAGTCAAGTAGTCCCATCTTTAATGTGATGAAATCTAACAAACATCATATTATTGTCAAGCCAAACAAGATTTCCTTGGACGTGCTGAAGGTTCCAAAAGAGAGAAATACCTCCAGATGAACCATCCGAGCTACCCCCAAAAACCTCATAGTTCTTAAACACTTTTATTTTTTCCACATTATGCTTAGGCATTTTAGTTTTTTGAATAAAAAAAATATCAGGTTTATGATCCCTGACTAAGTTCTTGAGTATTTCCTATTAATGCAGACCATTGAGTCCCTGAATGTTTCATGAAATGATCTTCATATTCATTTAAAAGAGCATACCTCATGGATGGTCAACTGGGTACCATCCGCTATATTCCTGTTGGCTTCCAGCATTGCTAGATTTGAACCTACATCAGCTTTGGTCCTCCCCCTAGTTTTCACAAGAGTAGTTTGGGGTGTAGATTTGGGGCCTTTTTTCCCTGTCTACTTTTTCTCTATACAATCATTGATCTTCATTTCATCACCCACAAGGTTCTGGGCAGGATCTTTTTACAAAGCGTCAGGTTTTCCTTCATCATCTACCCATTTAGAGATAATATTGAGAAGAGAAGTTGCCAGTGACAAAATAAAAGTGGATTTAACATACTCATTCTGGGATTTAGAAGATGAGTTTGCATCAAGAATATTGCATTGTTGGGCATCTATAAAGCTAGGATAAAGCTCCTCATTATTCTATTCCTTGTGAACAAAGTTCGAGTCCTCCTCCACATTGTTAGCATGCAGAACAACATGGATTTTACCTTCCTCCAGGTCTTCATCCTTCTTCTCATCACAGTTAGGGCTAGGATTTTTTCCTTCGTCAGATCTGGCCTGGTCGCCTTTGAGATCTTCCTTCTTAGATTCCTCAATACAAGCCTTATTATCATTTTCCTTTTGAACAAAGGTGTCAGGAACAATGGCATTTTGGATCTATGTTTCCTTCTTGTTGGTATTTTTAGCTTTCCACTACAACCTCTTATCTTTTTTAGTTGATTCTTATTTGATCTCACAATTACCTAATTATTTTAATATAATTAACAAATAATATTTAATTTATTATTTGTCGATTCCTTCTTTATATTTCTAAAGTACAAGTATAAGTAGAACCACTTTTTAATAGATATCACATGTTCTTTATTATTCGTTTAAAAATAAATTCTTTTGTTTAATTTCTATAAATGATAATTTTTTTGTTTGATGCCACTTGAAATGCCCATCATAATTAAATCCCTTTAAAAATTAGGTATAATATGATTTTCTAAAATCTTTTAAGATACATTTACATTATATTTATAGAAATATTCTTTTTAGTCTCATAATTCTAGAATAAAATGTTACAAAGATGTATTCATAATAAATTTTACTAAAAATAGAATGGTGACATATATAATAGAAATGGGTATTTATTATTTTATTTTAAGAGTGTATACCCATTTTTATTATGCATTCTATACAATAAACAAGCACCCAAGATGGTTGGGCTTTTCTATTAGGTGTATTGAGTTGAAGCTATGACAACTACAATGTGAGAAGCATATTTTTTGTAGTAAGGTACTCATAGAATCTATGAGTACCTATTCATTAGGAATTGCTTCTAAACTTGTATGATTAAAATAAAAATTAATGTAATTCATAGTTGTTATTTTACTTCTAGTTATGTTTTAATGATGCTTTATGTAGAAATTTGTTTCAAATGATCAACATGCACTAGTTTGAATTAA
This sequence comes from Cryptomeria japonica, assembly GCF_030272615.1. Lineage (NCBI taxonomy): Eukaryota > Viridiplantae > Streptophyta > Pinopsida > Cupressales > Cupressaceae > Cryptomeria > Cryptomeria japonica. Next base: position 251,801 of record NW_026729041.1, on the reverse strand, counting down.
ATCACAGTATACTCTTCACACAATTAAATAGTTTAATTGAACAAAAATATATTATAAAATAAGAGTGTGTTGCACAATATTTGATCCTTGGGGTATGCACAATCTCTTCCCTTTAAACAAAAAAATGTCCTGAATAAATACTCTAATGATGAAGTTTTATCCTTTTCCATCAGACTCTTCCATGTAACCCATGCATATTTTAAATTAGCATCTTCTTCACATAGCTCCCATATAGAATCAAAAAACCAATATTAACTCTCATTTTAGTTAGTAGTGAACATTTTAGACTTAATGCATTAGCCTAGTGGGTTAGATTGGTCAACTTTGCATCTTTCTAATTTAACTTACCTTGTATATTTTTGAATAATAATGCATTATGGTTATTATACAACATGAAATCCTTAGGTAGAAAATAGTGTTTTCATTTCTTAGGTGCCTATACAATTACACAAAATTCTTGATTTTTCATTGAGTATTTTCTTTTTGCCTCATTAAACTTCTCACTAAAGTAGGACATTATACTTGCATCTTGAATTAGTACTCCTTCAATTTTAGCCCCACTTGCATCACAATATACTTGAATCACTATTTCAAAATGAAATAGTGAAAAGGTTGACTTATAATTTTTTCAACAAATAAAAGCATCTTTGTTAGAGCTGTTTAAGAAAACTCTTTCCTGTTATCTGCATAAATTCCACTAAAATATGTGATGAGACTCCTATAGAACCTTACTAATCCATGAAAGCTTCTTTCTTCAAACATACTCCTTGATGAAGGCCAATCCACGATTACTTTGACCTTTTCTAGATCCATTTTTTGTCCAATTTAAAAATAACGAATCGCAAGTAAATTAAATTTTGTCTAATAAAACTATAGTTCTTCAAATTTTTTAAGAAATTTTACACTTTAAACCTCTAGAATATTTCTCTAACTTGTTGTTGCAATTTTTCTTTTATTTTACTAAAAAAATATAATTATTGCAAACTTACCCAAAAAAGGCTTCAACACTTTGTTCATTAATCTTATGAAGTTGTTGGGTGCATTGCCAATCCAAATGGTATCACCAACTATTTGTACAAACATTATTTTTTCCTAAAGGATGTCTATTATTAATCCCTCTTTCTCAATCGTATTTGATGGCACCCACTCTTCAAATCATTTTTTTTGTGAAGTAATTGGCTCCACTCAAACAATCCATTACATGAACCAATTATGACCAGTAAACCATGTATTTCACTATTATTTTATTTGAAGACCTCAAATTTGTACAAATCCATCATTCCTCATCCTTTTTGTTTGTCATTACTATTGGAACAACAAATGGATTGGGACTTTTATTGATCATACCATTATCTCACAAATATTGCACTTTCCTATTAATTTCCTCATTCTCCATTAAAGTCATTCTATATAATTATTAATCTCGTAAAATCACATCATGAATTAAATCTTCTTAACTAATTATACTCTTGATAGGTAGCAATCAATCAAGTAACCTCTTCATCAATATATCTACATAGTCTTTCAAAATTTCTTAAATTTATTTTGGTAACTCCCTATTCTTCTTTGTTGTCATAATTACTGTTAGTTTAAGAATTAAAGCATATTATATTCTCTGTTTCTTCAATTCCTTCAATAATTTATTTTAAAAAACCAAATGATTCTTGGGGTTGTTTTCAACTTCTTCTTTCTAATCAACTAGTGGATTCAAAAATGCACTGCTTTCCATAATTATACATTTTGTATGTAATTTTTTTACCATTATGAACAACGTGTCTATCAAATTGCCAAGGTCTACCTAAAATAATTTAACATGCATCCATTATAATTAAATCACACAAATTGTCTCCCTTATAAATATCATTTTAAAAATCTATAAAAATTGCTCATTTATCACCAACTGATATTCATTTTGTAGCTAGGAAACTCTATATGGACTAGGATGTTTCATCCTCTTCAACTTTAGCCTTTTGACAATTTATTCAAACATAATTACATTAGTACTACTAGCCACTATGACCTTAAAAAATGTTCAACCTAAATTACACCTTGTTCAAATCAAATTCCATATTTAGAATGGCTCTTATTTTCCTTCTCTAGATTTAAAACAATTCATCATAGAATCAAAGAATCTCCATCTTTGGGATCTTCTCCATGATTTGGTGAAGCCACATTTTTATTTTCCTTGTGCCACATTGATTCCTACCTCTTTTATTTTTCCACCACTCATTATATTTGAGGATATTCAAATGAGTTATACATAGCCTCTCTGAATTGAAAACATGTACCAGTGAATCCTCTTCCTCTGCCTCTTCCAAAGTATCCTTTACCATGAGAATAATTTCCTCTCCCCCAGGATAATCTTGTATTCCATTATTATCCTTAGTGTTTGTTTGTAAAGTGATGGATTATCCTTGTTTGTTTTGATATCCCTTACCATTGTTTGATTACCCTCTTCCTCATACAAATTTGCCTCTAAATCTAGATTTTTTAAGCAATCTTTTCCTTTGGTTTCAAGGAAGATTAGTATGCTTCTTCCACCCTTGTTATTCAAACCATGATTATTTTATCTTGAATAGAATAATGCAAAATATTAACATATCTCAAAATCTCCTCAACATCATTGTGTACATGTTCTACTTAGATACTTAATTTATAAAACTCTTTAGTGTACTATTGCACAGTCTTTTTTTACTTCAAAATTTGTAAATATTTGAACAAGTTAATTTGATAATATACGTGAAGAAAATTTTCTTTCAATTTTGTCATTATTATTTCTTATGATTTTATTTTCTCTTTAATTTTCTATTTACTTTCAATCTACACATGATCCCTTGATAAATATGTGTTTCCCTATAGTTTCTTGTAAGAAAAATTCACCTTTTGGGGATCTTTAATCAATAAAAAATTAAAATATTTATCCATATTTGGTTTCAATCAATAATTTCTTATACATTTAAAATTCTATTATAAATTTGAGGATTTGACCTTGGTTTACTACTATTTTTTTATATTTCCCATAAAAATCTCGTCTCTGGTTCATTTTCATCATCATCTTTTATGTTAATTTCTAATGATTCAACTTCATTTTCATCTCACTATTATATACTACATGTACTCCTCTTCTCTATGCTACTTCTATTGTAGCCAGTCTTGCTACAATTCCTCTCATCATCTCTAGTATTGCCCTACCACTAGCTTATGCTACTTCTCTTTGCCGACAATCTTTGTGTGCCATCTTCCATGAATCTTCCATATTTGAAGGTGTTTTTTCCTTCCCTATCACCCACAAATTTTTTTTAAAGATTCCTTCTCTTGACACAAGTGCTACACGCTACTCGAGTTAAACACTTGATGGAGTCCAAATTTAGGATTTTTACCAAACTACCAAATTAAGTAGCTTAAAAAACTTATCCATCAAATTTCAATCTAGTAAAATATTTTTTTTTATGCTTAATTATCAACATATCACTTTAAATTGGTATTTTATATAAATAGAAAAATATTTTATTAATATATTTTCTAATAGATGACATAACAGTTTTGAATTTAAATCCTCTTCATTTACTATGCACAATCTCTCCTTTCTTCTTTTTATTTTATTTTTCACTATCCTCCTTGGCCTCATTCCTTTCTATTCCCCCTCTTCCTTTTATTTATATTTCAAAAAAATCACGCCTCTTTGTTAACATGAACCTCCTTAATATGCTACTACTAAACTCAATAATTTCTTAGATATATTGTCAAATAATTTGTTGCTACCATATTTTACAGTCGTGCCCTCTACCTATTAAAATTTCTAATGCCATTTTCTCTTCCTTTTCATTTATTTTAAAGTGTTTTGAAAATTACAAAGAATTCCACATGGTTTGCTACTCTCCCACCTCAAATTAAAATTTTGAGAACTCGAAATATCAATTTAAGTACTGACTAAATTCAAATTTCTAGAGTCAAATTTTAAGAAAATAGGACACATTCCAATGTGATCCCTTAAGGCTATATGTCTTCCTAAGCCAAACTTCAAAAATAAGAAAACTAGATAAAACTAAAAAAATCCAAATTTGTGAGTAAGATTTTTCTATAATTGCATAGTAACAATAAATCTTCTCCCTAATATATCTATAATTGCATTGTCCATTGTGTTAATCTTTATCCATAATTGCCTATAATTTTATTGGTGATCATACCACACTTTTCCCTTGATTTGCTATAATTTTATTGGCCATCATACTACCCTTTGAACTTAGTTTCTTATAAATATTTTTGTGATTATACCACCTATTGCCTTTAACAATACATAATTTTGTTGGTAATTGTACCACTCATTGCTCTAAATTAATGATAATGGTAGGGTCAATGCCATAGAATTCAAAAACAAATTAAAGTAAGAAGGTAGCCAATTTAATCATTATTTTAGAAAAAAACAAAAAAAAATTCAAATAACAAGCAGTTATAGTAGATTAAAAGTTCCCTCTATATGTACCCAAGAATTGGATTAAATGGTGCAACAATCATATGTTATTGTAACAATTAAAAATCTATTTTAGGTAATATATGTATATAAAAATAATATAAGATTTGGCTGAAAGCATATGCTACATAACACATTCTATTACCATTTTTGAGATACTTAGAAGGAATTTGTTTCTAATTTGTACTTAAAAATTTCTCTAGGTAGGTTGTGTCTCATCCATTCCCATAATTGAGCTGTTTCAATGGGAGCAATGGGTGCATACATAACAAAAATATGAAAAGACCTCCTTTGTATATAAAAGTAGGCCAAACATAGATGGCATTGGGTCCATACAAAAAGATACAATGGATGCACAAGTCCATAGGGCAAGGCCAAGAATTTCCCTACCACAAACTTCATTGTGGTTAGTTTAGAAGAATTAGGCTTCTTTCCAAATAGTATTTAGAGTAATTTTCCAAATGATATTATTAATTTTATCTTCTTGTAACATAAATATATAAGCTATTATAGAAGATAAGATTGTTTGAATTGATATCTATAGAATGCCATGGATAACCCACTCACATTTTAAGATTGAATGTAGCACTTTATTGAGAAGAGCAGATTAGAACATCCTCATCAAAGGGGACTGGAATAAACTAATAATATGACTTAGTATCCATGAAGAGATTAGTCTTGTATGAGTGTTAATAGGATCTAAAACAACAATTATTGATTGGCTAGGAAGTATTGTCAACACAGGGTTCTCACTCTTCTGTCAAACTATCCTCATCTACATGTCTTACCTACCCTCACCATTCTCTCCTTCACCTTGCTCTCTTTATTGCAAAACAATTATAGTAGTGATCAAGTTTTATATAATATTATTTCATTTACAATTATGCTTGTTTATACAAGCAATAACACGAGACCAATATAAGTTATTTTCTACCACTAACATGAAAATGATACAAGTTCATTTCAAGCATGCACACTATAAATTGTTTATGAAAAGCTAAATATACAAGTTAGCAGTTCATTAATTTAGAACCCATAGCTACATTAGGAACCAACTATAAAATACCAATTATAACAACTTAAAATTCTCTATTAAATATCATTTTAAGATATCCTATATTAAATATCAATTTAAAATATTCTATATTAAATATCCTTTTAAGATTTGATCTTGAATAGCCGTAGGGAAAACAAACCTTCTAATCCATCAAACTAAACCTCTTCTAACACTTCTTCAAAATATTCTGAAATAGAGTCTTGTTTTAATATAATATGAACCATTCAATTGCGTCGAGAGCACTCTGATAATTCCATTCTAAATGGTCCACGTTGACCATTGAGACAAATTTCTGGCGATTTTTTAGTTGGGAAATATCGTCACAACATAAGTAAAAGCAAAACGACAACTATGAATTACACCAAGGACATTTACTTTTGGTTTTAATGGCATTATCTTTGAAGTGATGCCGAATGAATAGGTACTTGTAGAGGCTATGGTTATCTTATGGTTATCTTACTGTTTCGCATTATAATAGATAGACAAGAATGGGGCTTCTCACACTGTAATTGCCATAGCTCCAAGTCAATGCACCTGATAGTAAAGTGTAATCATCTGGTACAACTTCACTTTTAATTTTCAGGTTATATGATACTTTCTGGCTAGAGGATGTGAAATATAGTGTATCTGGTTCTACTGTCACGTTCATTCCAAAGGGTGCATCTATTTTGGCTTCGTAAGTACATTTTGCAGGTCCTACATTTGTAACTATTCTTGGAAATTGTGCAAAAACAGGCTCACTTGCGTTGCCAATAACCATTATGGAAGGATAATTAAGGTCCCATACTCCATTTTTTGATAAATTTGAAGGACAACTGATAAATTCTCCTGTCAGCAAACGTAAAGATGTTTTATCGTATCCTTGGCTGCATAGCATATTGATATAGGAATTTACATCAGCATCATATACAAGCCCCGGATTGATGGCCTTGAGGGGATTAATTTGCCCTGCACCATATCCTAATTCTCCATCTTGATAGCCATCTAATGTTGGATTCAATGTAAATGCTACATCACAAACTAAACTGTCAGTATAGATAAGAAAAATAAATGAATGTATACAATTTTTGGGTTGTGGAATGGATAGCCACCTGTAGTCATGAGAGCGGATTTGATAGCAGCAGGAGACCAGTCAGGATGAAATGACTTGACATAGGCAGCTGCTCCTGTTGCATGAGGGCATGCCATGGATGTTCCAGATACTATGTTAAAATCCACTGCCCTTTTGTCCAAAGGATTCTGGCTCACTATTGCAGCTTTTGACCAAGCAGCTAAAATATCTACACCTGGTGCACTGATGTCAGGCTGTCAAGGACAAATGAGATGATTAAATTTGTCTAGTAGTTAATTCAGATCAGTATAGGTCCTATGGAAATGAAATTTCAAATTCATATCACATATATGTTTTATTCATACCTTTAGAAGGTCTAGTGTAATTCGGCTGGGACCTCTAGATGAGAATGAAGCTACTATAGGTGCAGGTAAATTATTCCGAGCCACACTTTTTGCTATACTTGCAACAGGAGACCTGATGAAATATACGAAATGAAAACATAAATCATCTCTTAGAGCATGGAGAATCATGATTTTAACTAAATACTGACATACTCACTACAAATAAGGTTTTATTATGAATTTTCATTTTGTTACTAAACTATCCATGTCAGAGCGTTTTGAAACTATTAAAAGAAAAAAAATTAATTTCAGCCTTTATTATTGTACCATAAATATAACTTTTCTAAATATCAAGATTTGTTTGATTTTTTTTATATTGATTTTGAATTGGGGTTCAAACTTATTAATCAATTTTGGATTTAATTAATAACCACTGGATAACCTAAAATGGGCGAATACGGCTAGGCACTAGAACAAACACTACAGTCCTAACCATCTGCATCTAGGATCCTCCTAAAGTGAAGCGATCTTAGAATCAACGTGGCATACTCTAAAGGCAGCTTACTAATTCACAAATCTTTTACTGATCACAGTTAGAGATAAATCGTATAAGAAAGTTATTATATTTAGATGATCTTTGTATGAATAATGCACTAAACCACCCTAAGCCTGTAAAATCTTTCTAAACATAAAATGGCTCAACCACCCTAAGCCTTCGTAATAGAAGCTTTTAAAGGGACTCACTCAGACACATCTTTTCTTTAGGCTGAGCACGAGACTACACAGGCTGCAGCCAGTTGTTAAATACCAACTCCCCATCAGCTAATAAAGATATTTTTGCGAGATCAATACGTAAATATTAATGAGGTTTCATAAATCTATTGGGTTTTGGTCTATCGGCATACTACTTTTGGCTTAAAGATGTTCTTAATTTATTTAGTTGAAGTCCTAGGATGACTTTCTAGTCCATCAAGCGCAACCTTATGATGACAAAAGTGATTTATTATTATCTATGCATCGTACCTTGTAGAATTGATGTTAGATCTGATAGCCTCTCCCTGTTCAGTTGATATAACTGTGGTAGGAACCATGAACGAGAAAGCTGTATCATTGAAGTAATCATACATTATTATGGCACCTGCCCCTCCAGAGACATACACTCCGCCATCCGGCTGATTACTGCCATCTTTTAAGTTGCAAAGCACTATTTTTCCTTGAACTAAGCTGCGATCCAGGGAATAGAACCCGCAACCACTGACCAATTCACATTCATACAAATGGAGAGATTTGAGTTCAAGAAAATAAGAAAACTTAATTTAACAAACTAATTTTTTATCAATTCATGTGATGTAGTATGTATTTCACCTCGAGTCCTGTGAAGAAAACCCCCCAGAAACATTAGCAGCATCTCCTCCATATACTAAAGGATACCAAGGCTGTTCCATTGTGAATGTGTTTATAGCATGCCCCTACGTAACCATTAAACTCAGCACATTAGAACTTTGCTCACTTAATATCAGTTGAACACAATGATATTTGGTTTACCTAGAAAGATATTTGATTTCCCAGAACAAGTTGTGATTTGAATTGGCGATCGATGGTGCTTGCAGCCACTGTCAGAGACCATGGGGAATAATTGCAAACAGATCCCTCAAGGGCATCGTTACATGCAGCATTTGATGTTAAGATTCCTCTCTTCATTGAATGGAATGCTCCTATTGCAATGCTATCTTCAAAGCAGTCAAGTGGGTAATACATGGATAAACCATGCCCAATTGAGACAGAGATGACATCCACACCATCATAGATTGCATCATCAAACGCTGCAAGGAGATCTACATCGCTTCAAGAATCTAACCAACAAACCTTGTATACAGCAATCCTTGCGCCAGGTAATCCTCCACGTACGTCTCCTTGGGCTAATCCCATAAGGCTGGCATTTCTGACAATGCTTCCAGCAGCTGTGGAGGAGGTGTGTGTTCCATGGCCAGATGCATCTCTTGGAGAGAGGAACTCGCCAGCTGGTAGTGGAGATCTAAAGCCTTTATAATAAAAGCGTGCACCTATTATTTTCCTAGGAAACAGTTAAATTCAGTTGTCAGCATGGCAAAATCTCAAAAGAATTATTGTCTACAGTGTTACGGCACGGATGAGAGTACTTATTGCAGGCTTTGAAGTCGGGCGTTGTTTGGCAAACACCCCTCCATTTTGGGGGAATGGGACCCAATCCAGTGTCATCGAAACTTTCAGATTCCGGCCATACCCCTACAGTCAAATTGATCTAAATTGGTTTAGAGATTTTTTCAGAATAAATATGTAACGCTAATGTGAGATATATACGCAACCATTTTACTATCTATTCTATAGCACCAATGAAGATTCTATTGTTATTTTTATACCCGTATCTAGAACGCCAACAATTACGTCATTTTGATATTCCAAATGATTGGTTTGCTGAGATAGAGGGAATCCCACAAAATCCCATGATCTACTTGTCAAGAGTTCAATCTTTCTGTTTTCAAACACTAAAATTACACCCACTGTATCTATAATTCACAAACAGGCATGGCATGGGTCAATATTGAAACATGTCTACTGCACACAAACTATATTTATGAAACAAACTATTATATGTCCACCATTATATTATCCCTACCGCATTCTAGTAATTCTTACAATTGTTTTTTGTTAAGTACAGCGGCAATCTTACTTGAGAGATGTTGGGCATGAGATGAAGAAAGACAAGCCACAAATCCGTTAAAGCTCTTCCAATAACTATGAACCAAAGATTCCCGTGCTGCCTCATGGCTTAACAGGCATATTGAAAAAATAAAATTTAGAAGAATAGTTCTTCTTTAGAACAACAGAGTGGACACACAAGAGGAAATAATTATGTAATAACCTTCCAAGTAGAGTGTAAAGCAATGAAAGGTGGGATGCAGTCGCTGATGTTAGGGAGTAATCTTGTATATCTGGGGGTGGAATATCACCCATATACACTATGTAAACCAGATTTGGCAAGAAAAAAAAGTTCAGTCAGTAAAACATTTTTGAGGGGTAACATGTCAAAAAGAGGGAGATGAAGATATTACCTTTACATTCAAGTATTGAGAAGTAGCTGTGGAGACAAGGATAAGGAGAAAAATCAAGGGAAACGCAAGATGGGTTATCACTGTGCCTGCCATGAAGAGGTCTCAAAATGCAATGAAAGAGGCCATCTATTATGAACTCTCGTTTGTAATATATAAGTAAAACATTGTCTTGCACCACGTTACTCCGAGGCGTTTCACAGAAAACAATGGAAAGCAATAATGGAAAACAATAATAGAATGCGGTATTTGCCGTTGTCTTCTTAATACAAACAAGTTTTGAGAAGGCGCCAAGGCTGAAATCATCGATTGAATCGTCGGTCCAAGGTCGTTTGAATTTATACCCACATTTCTCGCATTCCTAATATTATCAACCACACACAAATGGCCCGAATTTAAACTGAATTTCAATTTAAGAAAGGGAAACTATTATAAACAAACGATTACCACTGAAAGCAAAGCACCATATCCTGATTTCAAATTCGATGATTACTATGGAAAAATATGTTTAGTTTTTGGGAAGAATTAATATATGAACTCTAAGTGAGAGAAGGAGAGGACCATAATCTGATTTCGAATTCGATGATTATTGAAAAAAGAGGTGTTAAGTAGTTTTTGGGATGAATTAAGAGGAGAATTAACAGAGGTTTTAAATTCTTGTATACAGACAAGAATATATTTAGTAAATAAGTAAAGAGTAATTATATGAAATATCAGTACAAAAGTTTGAAAAAGTTATATGTTGTATTAAAAAATTTGATCAAAGGTGAATGCAAGTGCTCTTTGGGAGGTAAAAGGTCATCTTCCATCTTCAGCTCTGAGTGCTTCTGCAATTGCTCAAGGATCTTAGATTGGTTTCCTTCGTCGCTCTTGGTGCTCTTTGTCCTCTTCATTACTCTGATTCTTGCAATATCCGATTGTTTGATTGGATGTCTTCTTTTTGGTTTGAAATGGTTTCTATTATATGGACTTAGGTTCTTGCTTCTTACCGTTTTATTTTAATTAATATTATTTATTTTCATATTTTTTTGATATCAATTGCTATTATATTGGTTTGATAGAATTGCTTTTGGTGGTGAGAAGTCATTAATGAGCATAGGCTAGTGTGCCACTCCCTCATACTTCTCGGAAGATTATGGAGGCTTTGAGTGATGGGTTATTGAAAGACGAATTAAATGGGAGCAATTAGGAATTGAATGTTGATTTCCCGCTACTTGAAGTCCCTATTGTTGACTCTGTGAGTCCAAAGCCATCAAACAGGGAGGCTCTTTGGTCTTTGTGTTAGCGCAAGTAACCAATTTTTTTCTATTGTTTAACAAAGCTCTTTTTATCCATCCTATGGATGATCATCGTTGCTTTATTCCCATGAATGAAAAAGCTAATGTTGCTTATTTTAATGTAAGTTAACAAAGGTCAATAATTTTATTTATGTCTTTTTCTTTGTTCTAAGCTTTCACATAAGCTTTATTTATTGTTATTTCATTAATTTGTGATTAATGAAATAGTTTTCATTTTTTTTCCTTCTCAATTTTTCTTTTGTTAATTTGTAAGTTCTTTTCTTATTTTTTTCATCTAGATCATACTATCTTATGTAGGTTCTTAAAATTTAACATGGTATCAAACCTTACGGGAGCTAGAAAGAATGGAATTTATAGTCTTTTCTACTTTCACACCATACAATCATTTCCAATGGAATCAAAAGATTCTGCTTCAACTCAAAAGTAGAGACTTGTATCGTATAGTCATGGCAACAAACATTGAACCAAATTCTGCAATTAAAAAATCCAAATATTTTTACTACATGAATGAGGCTTTCAGTCTCCTATGCTTATCCATGTGGCTAGAATTGTTGTTTCATGTCGATGCTTGCACATCTGTAAACAAGGTTTGGATTATGTTGGAGACTATTTTTTGAAAGCAAGATGAGATGCAGGGTCACATACTTAAAAATAAGCTCAACTCATTAGATCCAAGCAATTTTAAAAATCTTGAAAACTTCTTCACAAAGTTAAAGACTTAATTAATTGAACTAAAAGGATACTAAATTGACAAATTCACGCAAGAAAATCAATTAATTCTTACAATTTTGTCAAAATTGGATCTAAAATATCTTGTATTTGTCTTCACTTTTTACATAGCCAAGCTTACAACAAGAGCAACTTGGAAGATACCCACACTTGATGCTTTTATTGAGGCTCTAATTCATGAGTAGGATAAGCTCATAAGGATTTGTACCTTGAAAAACTCTAAAGATAATGCACTTCTTGTGCATGCAAGTGGGAAGAACAATTTGAAATCCAATCAGAAATCCAAAGGCAAAGGAAAGAAGGAACTAGATCCTAAAAACGGAGCCAATCTCAAAAATCTAAATGAATGTACTAGATGGAAGGAAAAGAAGGACAAAAATGGAAAATCAAAGTGTAGCTATTGCAACTGTGGTTACCGTCTAGAATCACCATGCATGAAGAAGATCATTGATCTCATGTTGCAGACACTTTAGTAGAATAATATAGGTAACTTCATTCAAAAAAGTGCCAATAAAAAGAAGGAAGAAGAAGCACCAAAGAGGTAATGCACATACATTAATTTTTATTGATTTTTCTCCATATGCATGGATCATAGACTTTGGAGATTGACAGGACATGCTAACCACAAAAGATTCTCCTTCATCTTTAAAACCATATGAAGGTACTCATATTCTCATGAGAGATAACTCTCTAGTAGAGGAAACTAGACAAAGAAGGGTAGAGCTTAGAACTAGTAGTTTTGAGAATTACCTACACATTCCAAAGCTTTCTATCAATCCTTTTTTTCATATTGAATGATGTATTGTAGCACCAGAAGGAGAGTTGAATTCACCCCAAATTTAATGAGCATATTTGACATGAAAGACAAATCCAAAATTGCTATTGGTAAGGTTGATTATCAATCTCATCTGTACACTTTTTATGGCTTTGTTGCTAAATCAAATTATACTTTACTACTAACACATGTAAATGAAGAAAATAGAATTTGGCATGAAAGATATGGTCATTTAAACTTTATATACATGGAAAAACTTAGAAAACAAGGATGGTAAAAGGCTTTCGTGCCATTGAAAGAACCATTGAAAGGATTATTGCCATATACCTCATAATGATCAACTTAGAAGAATTATGAGTTTAGAACCATATTTCCTTTCAATATATATAATAAATTTGCAAAAAAAATCAATAACTTGATCCTTACCATGAAGAAAAGAGATCCAAGTTCATAATCATCACCAAATGTTAGTGCATACCATGATTTGAATGGAGGTATTCTTTGTGGGTCCCAAAAAGGTTACAATGAATGAGGTGCAGCTAAAGTGCCCTCCATGGTTAACCTTGTAGAAAGGGATCCTAACACATCTTACCAAAACATGCATCAAAGTGCATACAAATCTACATGGTATAATACCATATTAGAATTTTCACATCAAGAAAATATTGTTAGCATGTCATGCCAATCATTGAAATCAAATACTCATTAAGGCAATATTTTGAGAGGACGCATAATACTTGAATAAATTATAATTTAGCATAAATTTAAATTTATATTTATATCATTACAAAATACTGAACCAAAGAGGTTAGTTGGAAAGGAAAAAAATACCCCCTTTGCTTAAACAAGAGTGAAATATTATACCTTTCTATTTAAAATATCTTTTTCGCTATTTTATAAATTTTGAATTAAAACTAGATATATATTTTTAAAACTCACATTGAAAAAATGTGTATATGAAATTATGATGATTAAAATTAAAAAACCTTTATTTAAAAGACTTTAAATGACACACCCTTAATTTAAGAATCTTTTAAATATAAACTATATTGTTTTAGTTTTAAAAACTTCAAAATGTAATTTTCAAAAAAAATAAAACATAACATGTTAAATAAATACAAATGAATGAAAATTGAAAGAATTTAAAGAATTTTTATTTTAAAAAATCTAATTACAAATTTTATTTTCAAAGCTTAAAAAAATAACTTGAAAGTTAAATTTTAAGATTATAAAAAGTACTTTAAAAGAGAAATTACTTTAAATAGCTTTATTTGATGAGAAATAAATTTAAAAAAAAACATTTATAACATGAAAATAAAACTCTAACTTTTAATAAATTTAGTTGAAATTACATGAAACTTCATTTTAAAACTTTATTCTAATACACGACTCTACCAAAATCAAGGAAGACTTGATGGAACAGGGGAGTAGATAACAAACAAAGCATAACAAAATAGGGCAATCAAAATACAAAATGAAAGCCAAATCTTTATTCATTGGTTATAGATTGGTTACAAGTGCCTCTTTTTATGGAGGTCTTTAAATATTTCGGGAAGCTGGAGATAGTTGGAAGAAACATATAGAATCTTGCATCTAAAATAATGTTTTTTAGAATGCAAATCCAACTGAAGATCTACTTGAATCCTTGTCTTTAATGTTGTAGATATGCTTGCAAACTGATGATACAGAGCTGACTACATGGTTGGGGTAGTTGAGATTACTATCTCTAACACTCCCCCTTAATCACAACTACCATAAATGTTGCGACATTCACAAATTTATTTTCTCTAGACTATTGTCTTCTTGTGTCCCTTTCCAAATCAATTATTTAGACTTTGAAATCTTTCCTTTAAACCATTTCCAACTCTTAATAATGATACCATTCATTTGGATTCTCTCCCTACCGCAACAATCTCAAATATTCAAAATATCAACCGGGAACTTTCTATATCTTCACAATCTGTAAATGTCTTGCTAGACAATAATTTATTTTTACTGAAAACACTTGTTATTTTTTTTTAACATCCAAACCTTTCATGACTTCTATTAGTCTTCACATATGAACATTTGTACAACCTTTTGAACATACTTGTAAGCTCTTCCCAACCAGATCCATAGGTCCATCCACAATCCATTTTTATACACGCTGTCATAGGTTCATGTTCTTCCATTCTTTGTTCCAACACATTTTTTTAGAATGATTTCTTAAACCACAAATTTTACAAGGATGTAGATCCCAACACATGTCTTTAATGTGACTTTCTTTGTTGCAAGAGAACACTGGATTTATTTCTTTTTTTGGTGATTTGTTTAAACATATATCATGTTGAACATCAATTCACCTTTTCTATATCCAAGCCCTTCATATTTTGGCATCTCTATTGGTTGAATGAGCTCTTTGATTCCTTTTTCATGTTTTCCCAATCCTTTACCTTTATAATCCATTTTCTCCATAATATTCAAACCAAATTTTTGAAAACAACTTTTGTTAATCTCATCACTTCTGACAATATTTTCAGACTCATTAACATGCTTATCTTTATCACAATGACTTTAATAAAATTACACTTATCAAATGATGAACACGAATATTTTGTACTATATGAAGTGTCGTGGCCCAATGCTTTTGACTTTAAACATTCATTCTCTTCATTTAATTTTGATATTTCCTTGTTGTATAGACTATTCTCCTCTTCTACTTTCTTCAATTTCTCTTCCAACTCATTAAACAACATTAATTTTTCTTCTCTTCATTTTCCTCTTTTACTTTCTTCAGAAAATTTCAAGCTCACAATTATCATGCAAAAGAAAGTTTACATTTTTATAATTATCTCTTTTAAAAGCATTATCAAATTCTTTTCTTACATTCCTTCAATTCTTCTTCCAAATAATTTGTTTTCTCTTTGTTTACTCTATCAGCTTTTCCCATTGAAACAAAAAAAAAACTTACCTTGCTCACACACTTGACAATTTTGTGCACCTTCTCAATCTTTGACTAGCAACCTTTCCTTTTAGCTGTAATCTTCTTTTGGCTGATGGCTACATTAACAATAGAAAATTTTCCTCCTCTAATGCCCACGATCCTTGTAGAAAACAACTTGGAGCAACTATCAATGATCCTTTACTCCCAACAAATACAACCAACCAAGCTTTGATACCACATGTAGGAAAAAAGGGGTACAAAATAGGAAGAAAACACACATAAAGTTTTATAGATTCGTTAGATTCAAAAATTACATTAACAATCTGAACTTCAGCTTCTTCAAAGTTGCCATCACATTTTGTTGCTCTTACATCCTCTTACAGCTCCATACATTGACTGCTAGATACAAACTCAAAATCTAATAGATCTGTAGCTGAGAGAATTCATACAAAAATAGACCTATGATATATATCAAACTATAACATCTGGTGATATGGAGATATGGAGAATACATAGACAACAATACTCAATCACGTATTTGTAAGAACTATTAACCAATAAATCATATGATTATAATTCAAAACAATGATTATTTATGTCCAATCGATTATATATGCCTATGTACTTATGATTTATAATAATGTTAGAAAGAAACCAATATGTAAAGATTATAATCCTTAAAAAGATGAATTAAAAAAAGAAAATAGAAAAGAAATCACTTCTTTGTAAAAATAAGTGATTTTTTATAACATTTAAATTAATTACTAATTACCAGTAGTGTACTTTACATGATCTACAATGATAGAGTTTTTCTAATCTCTCAATGCTACTTATGTAATTTACTAGAACCATTGAACGAAGGGTATTTTAAAATGTATCGGTACTGCTAAATACACATTATGAGATAACCGTGTGGTAGTGGTAACCAGAAATCAATCTTGACATTATCAAGAAAAGCAATCTTGTCATCGTGCATGTTCAATTAAATTAACATGTGTACTGCCATCAATACATTTTCAAGATGAAATCAAGTAAATTAAAAATTAAAAATTAGTTCATCTTTTGAATTTATATCCAATTAATATTATATTATATGAATTGTTCTTCATTGCATGTCTAATTATCAATGACTAAAAACATAGAAAATAGATTTTAGAAAATTTTATCATTATTAAGAAGTTTATTTTATATGTAATCTTTGTTTAATACTAATATTATGTTTTTAATGTGCAATTTACAAATTTACAAATATATTTATTTAAACAATAATATAAGATCAATACAGTCTGTTTTTCATACTAACATGAAATCAATATAAGCTCCTTTTTAACATATACTTTAAAAACTATTTATCCAAAGATAAAATATCACAACATAAAATCTACTTTTTTTTAAAATCACATGAAAACTAAAAAGATTAAGTAATCTGTAAAAAGAAAAAATTACAACTTGAAAGGTTATACTTGAATGTCCACAATAAAAATCTAATATATTAACAAAATAAACACCCTCCAACCCTTTACGAGGACATTGGAAAACAAACCCTGCTTTCATAAAATGCACCTACGTCCTAAGACAATTTAATTGCCCATAGATGCCATAATTATCTTACTGTTTCACATAATATACAACAATGGGGCTGCGCACACTGTAATTGCCAGAGCTCCAAGTCAGTGCACCTGATAGTAAAGCATAATCATCTGGTACAACCCGACTTTCAATTTTCACATTGTATGACATCTTCTGATTGGAGGACGTGAAAGAGAGTGTATCTGGTTCCACTGTCACGTTCATTCCAAGGGGCGCATCTAATTTGGCTTGGTAAGTAGCTTTTGGAGGTCCTACATTTGTAACTGTTCTTGGAAATTGAACAAAAATGGGCTCACTTACATCCCTAACAATCATCATGGAAGGATAGTTAAGTTCCCATACTCCATTTTCAGATAATTTTGAAGAACAAGTGACAGATTCTCCTGTCAACAAACGTAAAGATGTTTCATTGTATCCTTGGCTACATAGCATATTGATATAGGATTTTGCGTCAGCTTCATACACAAGCCCCGGATTGATGGCCTTGAGGGGGTTAATCTGCCCTGAACCATATCCTAATTCCCCAGCACGATTGCCCTCTAATGTTGCATCGAATGTAGATGCTGAATCACAAATTAAATTGTGAGCATAGATAAGAAAGAAATAAGATTATATACAATTTTTGGGTTATGAAATGGATACCCACCTGTGGTCATGAGAGCAGATTTGATAGCAGCAGGAGACCAGTCAGGATGAAATGACTTGACATAGGCCGCTGCTCCTGTGGCATGAGGGCATGCCATGGATGTTCCAGAAACTATGTTAAAATCCACAACTCTTTTGTCCAAAGGACTTGTGGTCATTGGTGCAGCTTTTGACCAAGCTGCTAGAATATCTACACCGGGTGCGGTGATGTCAGGCTGTCAAGGAAATATGATATAAATGGATTAGTTTAAATGTTTTTTTTTGTTTTTTTTTTGAGAGTGAGCCACTGATATATATGTCAAGTTTAATTGTTAATTAAGATCAATTTTCAAATACCATTCAGATATTTTAGTTTTCTCACCTTCAAAAGATTTGGTGTGATTTGGTTGGGACCTTTTGATGAGAATGAAGCCACTATAGGTGCAGGTAAATCATTCCGAACCACACCTTTTTCTATGCTTGCCGTTGGAGAGCTAATGAAATGTATTGGAATTAAAACATAAGCAGTGTCTTAAAGTTTGGTTTTTTTCTTTTTTTGAAATTTCATATTCAATTTTCATTTTGTTATTGAACTGTCCACTTTAGGGCTCTTTTACACTCATATAATAAAGGCTTTTGATTTCAGCTTCTTTTGTTGTACCATAGATTTAATGTTTCTGAATGTCAGAATTTGTTTCATTTTTTATTGATCTTGAATAGGCAATCAAACGTTTTAACCAATTTTAGAGTAAAACAATATTATATCTCGAAGGGGCGTCTAGTAAATAAATTAGACCACAACCCAATAGATTGTGCCTATTAGGTAGTGCCGTTCATGAATTTGTTGGATTGTGGTCTAATTCAATTACTAGAAGTCCTAGATGACTTTCTACTCCATCAAACGCAATTTTTATGGGGAAAAAGTAATTCATTTCATTCATGCATTTACCTTGTGGAGTTGATGTAAGATCTGATAACCTCTCCCTCTTTGTTAAATATAAGTGTAGCTGGGACGATGAACGAGGAAGCTGTATCATTCATTGGATCGTACATTATTATGGCACCTGCCCCTCCAGAGACATACACTCCACCATCGGGCAGATCATATGGGTCTGCTAAGTAGCAAAGTACTATTTTTCCTTCAACTAAGCTGCGATCCAGGGAATATAACTTGCAACCACTGACCATATTCATAATCATACAAATGGCGAGCTTTGATTTCAACAAATGAGCAAATGTAATTTAAAAAAGTAATTCATTATCAAATTCATGTGATGATGTTCTGCATTTCACCTTGAGTCCTGTGATGAAAATCCGCCAGAAACATTAGTAGCGTCTCCTCCATATACTAAAGGATACCAAGGCTGCTCCATTGTGAATGTATTTATAGCACGCCCCTATCACACCATTAAACTCAACTCATTAGAATTTTGATCACTTAATATGAGTGGATGACAATGATATTTGATTTACCTCGAAGGACGTTTGATTTCCCAAATTAAGTTGTGATTTGAATTGGCGATCAATGCTGCTTGCAGCCACTGTCAAGGACCAAGGGGAATAATTGCAAACAGTTCCCACAGATCCATCGTTACAAGCAGCATTTGATGTTAAGATTCCTCTCTTCATTGCATGGAATGCTCCAATTGCAATGCTATCTTCAAAGTAGTTAAGTGGGGGAAGGAATCCTCCATTTGAATAACCAATCGAAACAGAAATAATATCCACACCATCATGGATTGCATCATCAAATGCGGCAAGAATATCTACGTCACTGCAATCTGAAAAGCAAACCTTGTATATAGCAATCCTTGCGCCAGGTACTCCTCCACGCGCGTCTCCTTGGGCAAATCCAAAAAGGCTGGCATTTTTGACAATGCTTCCAGCCGCTGTGGAGGCAGTGTGTGTTCCATGGCCATCTGAATCTCTTGGAGAGATGAACTCACCAGCCTCTGGTTCAGATCCAGAGCCTTTATTATAAAAGCTTGCACCTATTATTTTCCTGGGAAATAATTAAATACATTTGTCACCACGATAAAATCTCAAAAATAATTATTTTCTACATCATTTCTTGATGGTAAAAGGATTTAGTTCCAGAAGTAGCACGAATGAATGTTCTAGTACTTATTGCAGGATTTGAAGTCGGGTGTTGTCTGGCACACTCCCTTCCATTTTGAGGGAATGGGACCCAATCCCTTGTCATCGAAACTTTCCGATTCTGGCCATACCCCTGCACTCAAATTGCGTAAGAGATATTTCTTCAGAATTACTTTGAGAATCTTGTGAAACCATTTTAGTGTCTGTTCTATGCTACCAATGAAGCCTCTATTATTTTTTGTTATACCTGTATCTAGAACGCCAACAATTACGTCACTTTGATACTCCAAATCATTGGTTTGCTGAGACAGAGGGAGTCCCACAAAATCCCATGATCTACTTGTTAAGGGTTTGGCCTTTTTGCTTTCAAAGACCGAAACTATGCCATCTGTGTCTGTAATTCACAAACAAGACTTTCAACTCATTATTTGAAAATAAAATGATAATACATTTGGAAAACAAAGACGAATTTCTAGTAACTACTACTAATATCCTGGTTGCCAAATTTCTAATTAAGATGCAATATCCTTCTCAGCATATATTGGGTATTTTAAATTTCCAATTCATAAGCAATTCATCCCATTATCATTATAATTCATCTCGACACCATTCTAAAAATTCCTACAGAGCACACTGTTAAATACAGCATCCATTTTTGGGGTAATCTTACTTGAGAGGTGTTGGGCATGAGATGAGGAAAGCCAAGCTGCAAATCCGTTAAAGCTTTTCCAATAGCTATGAACAAAAGATTCCTGTGCTGCCTCATAGCTTAACAAGAATATTACAAAAACAAAATTAGAAAAATATTTCTCCTTCCATGTAGAGAGTGAAGCATACAAGAAGAAAGAACTATGTAATAACCTTCCATGTAGAGAGTGAAGCAATGAGAGGTGAGATGCAGTTGCTGCTGTTTGGGAGTAATCTTGTATATCTGGGGATGGAACATCACCCATGTACACTATATAAAGCTGATTTGACAGAGAATAAAATGTTCAGTCAGTAGCAATCCAAACAGAGGGAGATGAAGTTATTTACTATCGAAGAAGAGTTAAGATATTACCTTTTCATTCAATTGACGAGAAGCAGCTGTGGAGAAAAGGATAACGAGAAAAGCCAAGGGAAACAGAAGATGGGTTATGACTGTACTTGCCATCAAAAGGTTAGTAATGTTTTTTTACTGTATCTCAGAATGTAATGAAACAGGCCATCAATTTATACTACTCTAGTGTGTAATAAATAAATAAAATGTTGATAATACTAAGGTGGCTTTTTGTCTTGAAAAGTGTGAAACGAAATACGAGTACGAACAAAGAATTTAAGTTCTTCCGTCGTGAGTTTAACGAGGCATTTCATTGAAATTATTGGTCGGCCAATAAATAATAACGTTAACAACAATAATAATAAAATACAATAACGTTTTCCTTTATAAAATAATAATAATTTTCAATTAAAGAATCCAACATAAAACAAGAGGTGTGATACAATGGAGTCCCTGTCATTTGCTAAGAACTAGTGAGTTATTGTTTCTTTTGAGAATAAAGAATTGCTTCATGTTTAGATTTCATAAGGAGCTTAACAATTGATGTTATGTGGTTTTGTGATAGTTTTTTAGGTCTTTATGTTCTAACAAGAGGTAAGGTGATGAGAATGTGTTTAAAAAACTATGATAGTATCACATATATAGAATTAGGATGTACATTAAGTTATTGCAATAGAACGTGTTGACTTCAAGCTAATCTACGAGAGGATGGAGTATTAAGAAAGGTAGGACTTATTATGCATATAATCAACATAGATAACAAGTGTAAAAGATAAATCATGAGAACTTATCATTCATGCTCATGCTATCCTTAATAGGCACAAGTTATTAAAAATATGTGATGAAAGAATGTGCTAGATTTATATAAGCATACAGTAAACAAATGAGTTAAACCATTATCATGGCCAAGCTTCAAAAGATTGCACAATTGTACTAAAACATTCAATCAAAATAGACTTAATTATAAATAAAAATTAATAATGATTAAAAACAATCAATGGAAGTCAAATGATTAAACTTGTTTTTCTATTAGTTAAAATTTGACATAGTATCTTATTTATAGTCTAAATCTAATTTTGTATAAATGCTTATGCCTTGAAAAAATTCAATAAAACCATCTTAAAGAAAGAAAAGTTCTTTCTATTTATGTAATATAAGTTTATAAATATTTGGCAATTGATATTTGCACAAGAAAGGTAGCTAAGAGAAACTTTATAACTACTTAACATAGAAAAACTACATTCAAAATAGAATGCTATTGGCACAAATATGACAACCCATTGTAGCTTGTAGCTTGCTAACAACTAGTATTCAAAATTACTATAAAATGTTTACAAAATCTAAGCATGGTATCAAATGTTTTTTAATGAAAGGCAATTAACGAGTCAATTGCAGAACGCAAAAAAATAGAAATTGCCTCAAACACTATAAGTATGGGAATAGCATTGTAAGCTCTTTAGTTGTTGCATCATGGAGCTTCTGATTGTTGTGAGCTTCTCCATCAAAAACCAAAATAAAAATAAAAATTAAACCATCAACATTGATTTCATAAGCATTTGACAAAATGATAATAATAGAAAAAATGTAATGCATGATTTATATTGAGGTGCTAGAAAGAAAGTAATGTGTCACGTTGTTTGGACTATCATAGAACTTCTTGTTTTATTAGACAAATACCATCATATTTTGCACATTCTTTTGGTTTGTTTTATGATTATTTATGTTTATTATGTCCAGGTATATGCTAAAAAATATTAACACCCAAAGATTGATGCATCCTTTGTCCATCTTCTTCTTCTTCACACTTGATAAATGCTTCACCTCCGTCTTGTGTCTTTTTCAACTAAAAATCATAGGATACATCATCCTTAATAATGTTTTCAAGAAAGAATTTGTAGTCTTCATCTTCCATATTAGTTTCAATTTTGGCATCTCTGCGTTTATTTTTCAAAGATAGCTACTTGAGCCCAAAAAGATAATGAAAGGTCAAAGTTTATGTTCTTTCTCCAAATAATATCATTAGTATCACTTCTAAATGCATCGCAATGAGTAGGAAACAAAAGCATAAAGTTAGGTAAAGTTTCAGAATCTGATACACTAGAAACAAAATAGAGTTCTCTTCATTCCTTGTTTTACATCTTGACTCAATGATCCATCTGATGTTTCCAGTAATCTTGCTGCTAGGTCAAAATATCTTTGATTAAACATCTTTAAGAAATCTAACATTTACTTTTGGCATCTTGCATATGATACTAATATGAAATAAATCATCCCTGGCTGAGCTTCTTCTTCAACCAAAAACCATATTTGCTTGGAGGAAACCCAAATCCTAGTGCACGCGCGCGCGCACACACACACACATACATATACATGTACATGTACATGTACATATGTGTACATGTACATATACATATACGTATACATATGTGTATATGTACATGTACATATGTGTACATGTACATATACATGTACATGTACATGTGTATGTAGATGTATATGTATATGTATATGTATATCTGTATATATACATATGTATATATATACATACATATGTATATATATACATATATATACATATGTATGTATATATACAGATATACATATACATATACGTATACATATAGATATACATATGTATATCTATATGTATATGTATATGTATATATGTATATATATACATATATATACATATATATGTATATATATATATATGTATATATATATATATGTGTGTGTGTCTATATATATATATATATATATATATATATATATATATATATATATATATATATATATATATATATATATATATATATATGTATATGTATATGTATATGTATATCTATGTATATATATATATATACATATCTATATGTATATACATATATACATATATATACATTCATAGATATACATATAGATATATATACATATACATATACATATACATATAAAGAGATGTATATATATATATCTATATGTATGTATGTATGTATGTATGTATATGTATATGTATCTGTATATGTGTATGTGTATCTGTATATATACATATATATACATACACACACACACAAATATATGCATATACATACATACATACATACATACATATATATATTTTCTTTTTCTTTTTCCTTTGTTTTGTCTTACTTTCTTCTATTATTTGCTTGCTCTTCTTTTATGTGTTTTTTTCATTTTCTCTCTTTTTTAATATTTTTGTCTTATTTTTATGCCGAGAGGCGTTCCTATATAGTCGCATCAAGGGGAGTAAAGGATAGAATAAAACGAGAATATTCTATGTAAACCGTAAAGAAAACGGATTCATGATCGCCTGTAGCTATGTGGACCAAGCACCGTCTCCAGCTTCATGGACCAAAGACATGATTCGAAATGTAACGTCAAAGGTCTAGCAGTTACATGCAATGATGACATGCAACAGTTGTGCAACGATTGGAAGGAAGAAAACAATAAAGGAAATTGGAAGTAAGAAAGCAATAAAGGAAATTTATTTTCTCTGCAATCGAATCTTACCCATTCCATTTGAAACAAGAGCAGATCAAATACAGGTGAGGAGATCCTCTGTATTCTAAGAATAATTTGTTTTCATTGCATTCTATGTATGCTGAGAATAATTTGTTTGCATTTTGGATGCAGATCGGAATACAGGTTGCATTGATAAGGTTGGCATCATGTTAGCAGTCTACTTTGGAAACGGGCATGTATGGCGGAAGGCTTTCTCTCAACATAGCTAAGAATTGAAAAATTGTGTCTATTCTATAGCTATCTCTATGATTTCATATTTTGCATGCATGTCTACCAGATAATTTATAAGTTTCAATGGGTTGTTTCGAAATCACTTGACCATATCTATAGGAGCAACAACTATAGTTTTGAGAACTCCAGGTTATCCTACATAGTAGGATAGTAATCAAAGCAACCCCTATATATCTTGAGGGCAGGTCGATGAGCTACTAAGCCAAAAGGCCATGCACGAGCAGTTATTTAGGTAGGCATGTTGTCATCCATTTAGAGTTAGATCGTTGCTTTATGGAATGGCTTTATCATCGGGCAAGTTCTTGCTCTTCACTTCCAAGCAACCGTCGGTAGAATTAGTGAGAGAGCACTGCAATGGACTTCGGCAAACACAACCACTTAACCAATATTCTTGAGAATCCCAAGCATGGTTGTTTTTGGGCCTGAACCCCTGTAGACAAGTGCATGTAACATTGACATTTCCTTCAACATTGGTACTCAACCTAGCATAGCCATTGCATCTTTCATGCTACTATTAGGCAGGTCCATAGAAAAAGTGTACAAGAAATGATAGTAAATTGTAATATCAAATAGATATTTACATTGATATGAAATCCTTTTTCTCCACAATTAATATAATCTCATTTGAGTTGTATAATATAAAATCATGCAAGGTAAAAGTACACATGTACTTACAGAGACTATTGTTTGAATTATAAAGTTGACATATTAAGTGTTGAACCAAAGGAATCAAACATAAAATATTATTGTATAAAGACACAAATAGAAAACACTTCTTAACTAGAAAATCAGTTTTGAGTCTTTAAATATTAGAATTTAGAACAGACCAGCTTCGGTAGACTGTAAAGAGAGTCTCATCTCAGCAAAATCTCTTTTAAAAATATTAGCTGAAGATCATTGTTATAGCATGAATACAAATACTTCAAGTTCAGATGGTGTATAAATGGAAACAAAAGATTAACAGAAAATGAAACTACATAGAATAGTAATAAATAAAAGAGCAATATTGTTGTTTGAAATTTTAGAGTACTTTAAGATCAAAATTAGAAATATTATTTTCATAAAAGTAAAAAATATTATTATGTTTAGATTCTCTGAAATTAACAGTCAGAATAATTTTCAAAATGATTTTTTATATTTTTATTAAGATAGAGTCCAAATCTTATTACAAGGCAAACAACAATTCAAAATGATTATTATAACTAAATACTTTGAAACATATTAAGTTTATGAAAGATTCATGACAAACTGAAAAACAGTAATAAGATAATCACCAAAGTGAAACTGGCAAGTATATCATATTTCTTCACAATAGAGATCTTTTGGTGGAAATCAATTAAAGTTGAGTCATCTGCAAGGGTAACAAAAATTATTAGAATGCATTTAAATGGAGAGAATTATGAAAGTTTTTAATGTAAAAGTAGAAGTATGATATAACTTTTAAGTTTTTATACTTGACTTGAAGAATTAGTTAGAGTTATGTGATTCTCTTCTAAATTGATCATAACAATTAAAACAAGGTCAAGTATCATATTATAAGTAGTTGCTTAACTTTGAAACATTAAATTAACATATAATGACAACTATTAAAACATTTTGGAAACAAAATCAGATATCCATTTTGGAAAGAAAATCAGATATCCATTTTGGAAACCAAATCGGATATCCGTTTTAGAAAAATTATAAAATCACATTTTAGTAAAATGGGCATAACTTTTACATTTTATATCAAAATTTTATTTTTTTACAGGTGTTAGAAAGGTGATTTAGAGTTCTACACTATGAAATAGGTAGTGTTTCTATATTTTTTTATGTAAAAATAATTATAATTGATTTAAATTCATCCTTCAATTTTGAAACATCAAAATCTCACAACTCTTTCTTATGAATTCCCTCTTTCATGATTTTTGTGTAATAATCATCTCAAAATACTTGAAACATTAAATAAGTAATTATCCCCAACTCTCTCTCTCTCTCTCTCTCTCTCCCAATAACCCTCTCTTTCTCTAATCTTAGATACCCAATAACACACACACACACACACATTCTATCTTCCACCCAATAACCCTCTCTTTCTCTAATCTCTCTTTCCCTCTCCATTTGTCGATTCTTCCCTTTTCCCCTTGCCTCCTCTTAATTAACCTCTCTCTCTTTTTCTAACCATGTCTCTCTCTCCACTTCTCTCCCATATCTAGCTCTCATAGTCTCTATCTCTCTCTCACACATCTCTCTCACCTTCTCCCCCTCCCTCCATAGCAGCAAAAGTCATAGGGAAAATATACTGCACACACCTCATCAAGAACTAAGATCCCAATATAGCTAAAACAAAAACATATAAATTAGAAAGGTAATAAAGATTCATTACCAATAAGGAGAGAGATGTCTACACATATGAAAATAGAGATAGAGAAGGATATACAAATAAAGAGAGAGGAGAGGGATACAAAGAGATAGAAGAGATAAATATATAGAGAATTTTTTTTTTGTATAATTGTTTCCTTTCTAATTTAAATATTTTTGGTAGGAAATCTATGCAACTTGAGACACAATTTGTAGCACGCTTCATTATGACTGAAGTGTATCAATAGCCTACATCAACCATGTATGTATTAAGTATTAGAATATTACTTTTTAAGAGTATTTGTTTCTATCCAAGTAAATATTAGATTATTTACTAATGGGAATTTAATGGTATTAATATTAGTTCTCTACTAATATTAATACATCTATTTCAATAATTCATTAAGGAATGTTTATTTAGATTTGAATTTGTAGAACTATTTACTGCACATCTCTTTTTAGTTATTCATTTTGTGCTTTAAATTTAGTCAATCTGTAAGCTATGTCAATTATAATATGAATGTTTATTCTAAATTTGCAAGGCAATGAATATATTAAAGTACAATGTATATTTTTTATTTGGAAGGCACTACCACCAGATGGATATACATGCACTTTTCCAAATAAATATGTAATAGTAAATTTTTTTCTTATTTCTTATCTAGAAGGCAATGCCACCAAATGGATGCAAATGAAAATATTTGTTTTCTAGAAGGCAATGCCGCTAGATGAATGTAAATGATTATTTATTATCTGGAGGGCAATGCCACCAGATGAATGTAAATGATTATTTATTATTTGGAGGGCAATGCCACTAGATGGATGCAATTTCAAATTTGTATATAAACATATGAAAGTAAAATAAATAAATAAATTTCTTAGTTACGTGGATTTCACTCAATATTACAATTGCTAACCTTTCATCTAGTACTGTATGCTCTCATCTTGCTATTAGACGGATCTTGATGATCAGAAAGTGCTATGTAATAAGGAAGCAAGTCTATTTAGTTTGTTGACATTAAAATTATTTGATACCAGCTATGGTGCGACGAAAACAAAAGATGGATATGATTACAATTTTTAAAATAAATACATGAAAGTAAAAAGAAAAAAGAAATTAACCTACAATCTACCATTATTCTCTCTTATCTTGCCCTTTGAGGGATCTTGATGATTAGAATGTATTAGGTAATAATAAAATAAAGTCTATTTAGTTTGTTAACTTCAAATTCCTTTGATGCCAGCTATGGAGGGACCAAGACAAAATTCAGAATCGTCAGTAGTAGCTATGGTGCGACCGAGATTAAATTTTGAATCAGAGGAGGAAAGAAAAGAATATCAAAGACAATATCAGAGAGAGTATTGTAGACAACAACTAGAACAAATGACATATGTTCAAATAGAAGAACAAAGAAGAAGACGCAATGAAGCCAAAAGACAAAGATATGCTAGAAGAAGGGCAACAATAACAATGGAACAACTAAAAATTGAAAATAGAGATGGTGCAAATTTGTAGAGAAGTAGACATCAAAGAACATTCGATCAAATCTCTCATTCTCAAACAGAAGAAAGACAAGTCAATCCCCAACAAAGTGAGAGACAAAATCATCCATTTGATGGAAATATTGAGTTCAATGTTTAAAATTAAAATTCAACAACAATAGAATGTGTACTGGAAACACCACAACATGGGCATCAATTAGAGATGAATGTACGTGTTCAAGGTAGTTTAAAAAACATGTCAAACCCAAATGGTTCTCTTCGATGTGATTTTAGAAGATTCCAAATTCAGTTTAGGCATCATTTGGACAGATTTAGAACCCCAAACATGTCTTATGTTTGTCAAGAATCTTATCTTGGAATCAAATTATCTCGGAGGTCTAAAGGTCCCATATGCAATAGATGTCGCCAAGAGAGAGGGAATCATAGGTTTTCATCTTCAAATAATATGGATCCTAGCCCACAACCAAAGGACCTTGCAAAATTGACTCAAGTGGAGAAGATGTTAATTGCATGTGTCAACCCAATATTGCAAGTTACACATGCAATAGGTGATTAATATAAATACAAGGGACATACTATTAGTTTTCCCCAAAATATGGAGCAAGTTTCAAATGTTTTGCCACATTTGATAGAGAATTTGCCAATTATTATTGTTAGAAGAAGGGATCAACGTGGCACAAATTATCACTTTACAGTCAATAGGGATCATGTGTATAAAGCACTCAAATACAAAGTAGAGCATGAAAAATTTTACTCAAATGTCATAATAGATCAAAATGCTCTCAATGAGCTGCCAAGAAATTCTGATGAAAATATATTCAACAAATTGAAAACGGTGTAGCTCGAATTTGACTTAGATGTAAATGAAATCATATTTGTGGGTCCTGTCATGGAGATTGATGAAGGTAATATAGTTGAGCACACAAAGTCAATGCTTTTGAGACCACCTAATGCCCAAAGAGAAATGGAATTAATTTGTGCATGGGTTAATAATCCTGATGCAAATCCAACAACGTTAATTGATTGGCCAAACATTGGTGCATCTCCAATCAATGAATATGTCACATTAGGGTTACTTGATATGGCATTTCCAACACTATTTCCTGATGGTAGATGTGATTGGTTAGAACCAAGAATGAGGTGAGTGCACTTGCATGAATTTGTCAAGCATCTGTTGTGGTATAGGGATCAGCATTTTGGTAAACATCCAAGATTTGGATATTTTATGATGAACATGATAATGAGACTCCGTGCATAAAATTCATCTACAGTGTTCGCAAAAAGAAATTTACAAGACATGCCTATCACCATCAATGAGCTAAGTCAGCATATGGAGAACATGCCACAATCTAATTTAGCTGATAGCTTGATGCGGTTTGGAACTACTTTAAGGGGTACCAAATCATACTGGGCTGAAATTCGTGCAAAATTGATAGACATGCTTCACCAAATTGGCACTCCTAGAATATTCTTCACTCTAAGTGCAGCAGATATGTACTAGCCTGATTTGCATGCATTAATGCTAGGAACATCCCTGACTACTTCACGAGAAGCTTAAAATTGGAGAAATCAGAATGTTATTGATTATCCTCATATAGTCATACATTACATGCATTTAAGACATACAATATTTAGAAAAGAGATTTTATAAAAAGGAATGAATGTCAAAGATTATTGGTATAGATATGAGTGGAAACATAGAGGTTTACCACATGTGTAGAGACTTTTATGGATCAATGAAGCTCCAAATTTGGACAACATTGATTGGTCAAATGAGGAAGAATGAAAAAGTGCTGAGAGATATTTTTATTCTATCATTCATGCATGAAATCCCAGAGAAGATCCACATCAAAGGAATATATGGGCATGTTCAATAAATATTTAGACATGCATATCTATAATATTACATTAAACTAACTATTTATATAATTAACGATAAAACTCATATGTAAGTTCTTTTGTTTCCAATTGTAGGCATTCCAAAATTATCTGCAACATCCATGTCTCAAAATACAACAGAACTTGCAAACATGGATATTGATCGTGATTATGAAGATATATTAAATTGTGTAGAACGACACACAATTTGTAAGGAGGGTGCGTGCCTATGAAAAAAATAAGGAAGGATGGTTTGTAGGTAATTATTTAATCAAGTAATATTTATATATCAAAATTATATATTAGTCAAGAAAATAATATGTATGATTCGTTGATATTAATTATAGCTATAATTCTCCTTGGTCGTTAAATTTGAGGGGATCAAAATTGTATGAAGACATAGAAACCGGTGAGAAAAATTTTAAACCAGCAAGAAATGATGACAGAGTAAATTCACACAATCGTCACATACTGCAAATATGGAGAGAAAATATAGATTGGCAGCTAGTTCTTTCCAAACATGCAGTAATAAAGTACATTGCAAAGTATGCAGAAAAGGCCAAGAAAAGCTCAGAAACATACCACTAGATGTCGATGCATCTTTTAGACATGGAAAACCCTAATGATTTAGCTGCACAAGAATATAGAAGGCTCCTCACATAAACTGTTATAGAAACATACATTGGATCACAAGGGATATGTCACAAGCTTTTAGAGCTTCCATTGATGGAGAGTAGTAGAAGGTTTGTTAATCTAAATGTCTCTCTTGAAGTTTTCAAACCTATAACAATGAATAATGAAGAGAACAATGATGAACAAACAAAATCTTTTATTGATGGATATAAAACAAGACCTATTTGTATGGAAGGTGTCACATTAATTTACGTAGGTAGAGCATGGATAGATAATCCAAAAAGAAGGAGAGACAACAAATGGGAGCCAAGAGAAAGAGCAGCCATTGTCAGAGTTTTTCCTAGGTTCGTATCAATTCCTTCACGTAAGTCTGATAAATGGATTGATTTCTATTTTTCAGAGGTATTATTGTACAAGCCATTCCATGACATAGAAAGGGATATTGGTCAGGATAATAACTCCATAGTAGAAAATTGGCAGTCATTCAACTATAATGCTTGGCATGTGCAGCGAACAACAATTGCAGAAAATGTTGAAAATGGTAGTGACTCTAAAATTGAAGAAAATGAAATTTTTCAAGGAAATACCATAGAGCATGAGTGGGAAATTATATCTATATTGCATAATGGTCAAAATATTCAAGTTTCTGAAATAGATATGTTGGTCTAGTGAATATCAGGGGAGCACACAATTCAAGCAATCAAATTCATAAAAAACATGAAGGATCATGGATGTCTCATATTTGATGATATACCACAATGCATCAACTACACAACACTTGGTGATAAATAAAAAAAGGCAAAGAAAATAATTATGGCACACTATCATAGTAATCAAAATGGGGTGCCTTTGTTCATGATAATTTAAGGAACACTAGGAATAGGGAAGTCATATTTGATTGGTACCATTAGTGAAGCTCTTCAAAATGAAGCAATGCCATGTTATTCTTCTCTTCTATTACTTGCACCAATAGGATTTGTTGCCTTCAATATAGGAGCCTCAACAATTCACTCAAAATTGAGAATCCCAGTGAGAGAATTTTGTCCAGTAGAAGGAACAAGACTCACAAGTTTCCAAGAAGAAATGACACATATCAAATACATTTTGATTGATGAAATGAGCTTGGTTGGTCAAAACATGCTGGGAAATAAAGATTCTTGACTTAGGCAGGCATTCCCACTAAACACAAACATAAGCTTTGCAGGTATGCCAATATTACTATTGATAACAACTATTTTATATAATATTTAATATAAATCATTTGTACAAAATTGATATAATATAAGTACATAATTTTAAAAAAAAATTACATGTGTTATTAGGTATATCTATGATTTTAGTTAGAGATTTGGGCCAGTTGCCTCCAGTCAGTGATAGACCGGCATATGACAGCAATAGACGGGCAAAGTTATTATGGGAGGAATTCAAAACGGTGGTAACTTTAGATACAATATTCAAACAAGATGGAGAAAATATCCAACAACAAAGATTTCATCAACTTTTGACAAATCTAAGAGATGCAAACCCAG
Source organism: Cryptomeria japonica (assembly GCF_030272615.1). Lineage (NCBI taxonomy): Eukaryota > Viridiplantae > Streptophyta > Pinopsida > Cupressales > Cupressaceae > Cryptomeria > Cryptomeria japonica. Next base: position 219,057 of record NW_026729041.1, on the reverse strand, counting down.
TAATTGATGATTGGGAGTTGCTTATGATGAGAATCCCTATTAATTTAAATGTTGCAACCAATGAGGAGTTTGACAATTTCATCCATTTGTTCTCTACTAATGACAATGTCCATAATCATAACAAGAGAATGTTGTATTCCTTGAGGCATCTTGTTGCATGCAGTGTTGCAACAAAGGTAGGAAGTGTTAATGCAATAGAAGATTGTTTAGATGATGAACTTGATCTAGAGTTATTGATTAGCGAAAATTCAAGGGTGATGTTGACTTCAAATGTATGGAGAAATACAGGTCTTGTAAATGGAGCTTTAGGGTATATTCAAAAGATTGTCTACAACCAAGAAGTGCTCCACCTAAACCACCTACATATGTGATGGTTGAATTTGACAATTATTTTGGAATTCCATTTGATGATCATCATACAAATACAATTTTAATAACATCAATATAGAGGGGCAGGACACTTCAATTACCATTAAGATTGGCATGGGCATTGACAATACACAATTCTCAAGGGTTGACTCTTTCAAAAGCTACAATTTATATAGGACCAAGAGAAAGAACAAGATTGACATTTGTTGCAGTATCTCGTGTGAAGTCTCTAGAAGGTCTTCAAATAATGGCACCATTCACATATGACCGTTATTAAAAATGAAAAATGGCAAACAACTTTCCAAGCAGAAAGCTGAAGAAAATAGACTCAAATTTTTAGAAGATAATTTGATGCAATATATTTTTCTTCAAATAAGATTCAATTAGAGATAAATAATTTTTTTCCTAAATGTGTTTTGTGGAAAATGTTCTTTCTTATTTTGATCTTTAAGAAATGTTTTTCAAAATCTAGAGGAAAAATTAGTAAAAAATGGTACAAGTTATTTCTTACAATGTTAATGATTTATTATTGTATTTGTAAAATTTTGAACTTTACTATGTTTCTATTATGACTCATTTTTAGTTGCATTAGAAGTCAACATTGGTACAATTTATTTCTTACAATGTTATATCTCATTATATATGGATATGTTTTTCAAAACTTGAACTATGTGAACAAACTTTTTGGCTAACAATACTAATTTTCTTTACCTTTAACTATGTGAATGTTTGAAATCATAGTGATTTAAAATTAATATTATATATCAAAATTAATACATTATATGCATAAGCTTCTCTTATGTAACTTCTGTAATCATGATTTTTTTGGACTCAAATTGGTTAGTCATATTTTCTCAAAAAATGGAGGTAAGCGTAGGAATGAAAGTGGAGGTCTGTAGTGAAGAGGAGGGATTCAGAGGAGCATGGTTTGAAGGAACTGTCATTGCATTTGGCAATGTCAGTCATGACAAGAATAAATTTTTTTTCAATATGAAAAATTCATTACTGAGGGTTCAAATGGGGAGGTACTGCTGGAGGAAGTATATTTGAAAAATATGAGACCCATTCCACCATACAAGCAGATGTCCATCGACCTCTCATCTGGCTTCGCAGTAGAATCACTTGACACTGATTGTTAGTGGAGGGGTATTGTTATGAACAAATTCATATCACCTTTTGATTGGAAGGAGCTCTTTCAAATATACTTTCCTGATACTTGTATTATGAGAGCTTATCCTAAGACTGACCTACGCTCTACTCAAGAGTGGATCGGAGGACAATGGACACAACTACAATGGGACCTTCAACAAATATTTATGTAAAGAGTCCTTAAGAAAATAGGAAGCTAATGGATGAAGAAAACAAATTGGTTTTTTTAGAAGAAAATTTGATGTAATATGGTTTTGTTAAAATTTTCTTTAATGATTATCAAATAAATCATTAGAGGTTGATACAAAATGTTCTGTTTGATTTTTCTTTAATGAAAATTGAGTTCATATATTATTTGTTTATGTGATACATCATGTTCAACTTTTATTCAATGCCTATTAAATAGTTTAGAAAACTACTGCATTTCTTTATTTTTATTTATTTTAACAAAAAAATGAATATTAGTTAAAAACTATTTTCTTAAAAATACATATCAGTTGTTCTTTTAATTTCCATTAAGTGTTTTGGGATGTTACATATGCTATTAGAGCTACCAAGTTTGACACTGAACCTTAGTCTCGCCACTAAAAAAGTAAAGTAGAAACTTAACATAACTATCCTACTTCACAGGGTGTGGTTGCGACGAACACCTCAGAAGAAAGTTTGAAACCCCTTATGGGTTAACTTTTGGAAACTTTGGCTTGACCATGACTATAGATGTTTTTCATTTCCCTCAGATACAAAGACAATGGCTTAGGCAATTGATTGGCTTCGAAGAGAAAGACATGTTTCGACAACTGCTAGCAAAGCAAAATTAAAGGCATCCATTTGGAAGAAACTTGGAAACAAAAATAAAGCTGACCTTGAGAAACCACCTAAGAAGGGTCAAACCACTGTTGAGCCTATCAAACACCATTTAAATTCTCTCCATTATTGAGAGGAATCCATCAGACAAAGTGATAGCGACTCCTAAATGAGAGTCTACAAAATTTTGTAACTATTATGATTGTAGTCAATTTTGGATTGAGTAATAAAAATTAAAATTTTGGATTGTAAGCTCTATTTTTTAATGAATTACGTTCAAATTTGCTTTAATGCTTATGAAATGTTTTAATAAATTATTTTCAAATTTTCCTCAATTACTATTACATACTTTACTATGACTATTAAGTGATCAATTGTTTATTTTATGCATATTTTTTATTACTAAATGTCAATATTTTTTAATATTATGTTGTAACTATTTATGGATATTTTTATTCTCATAATTCTAAAATACTAACTTCCATTTCATGTTATTTATATTTAGCAAATAATCAAAACATGGATGTTTCTGAAAATGCATCAGAAATTGTTGCTGCAAGCCCAAATGTATCTGTGAATTTAAATGAATTCATTGAGAGCCATATGGACAAATGTGCGAGAACAATTTTAGAGTACTGCAACAAAATTGTCAAAGAATATGAAAATACTGCCTTAATGATAGATGATGTTGAAGAATTGGAAATATTGCAAATGGAAGATGTTGCAAAAAAAGTTAAGGAAGTTTCCGTAATAGCACCAAAATTTCCAGATTCTTTAAAAGAAGTATATCACTATCATTATGAGAACAAGGGTCGAAATACCATCCTCATCATTGAAGAATTTGTTATGTATTTACATCATTACAATGAAGTGTTGTTCATTTAGTTACTTCTTGGCCAATCTTTAATACTTCTTAAATATTGAAGTTTTATGTAGTTGTTAGATAATGGCCCAACTGAGAACTATGTGCTGTTAGGGAATGTGTAAAAACTAATGGACAATTATTGAGCCTACTAAATTTTGTAACTATTATGATTGCAATCAATTTTGGATTGTAAACTCAGTTTCTTAATGAATTATCTTCGAATTCACTTTAATGCCTATGAAATGTTTTAATAAATTATGTTCAATTTTTTCTCAATTACTATTACATACTTTACTATGACTATTAAGTGTTCGATGGTTTATTTTATGCATTTTATCCACCAATAAATTTAATTTTCAAATGATTCAAAAATGGTTGTATTGATAAATCTCATGAATATAATAATAATAATTCTCACAATAGATAAGAATTTCATTTTTAATATTAATTGTTTAATATTTTGTAAATCTTTACAATTTTTACACATTTTAACTAATCCTAAAATCAAAATTCAAATAACTTGAAATTTGTTGTTGTAATAATGCTAATATAAATTGAATAAATATAATGTTTTATTTTTATCCACTCACATTATAGAAATTTCCATAATCAAAACCTTAATATTAATCATTATCATAATCAAAACCTCAATATTATTCATAATTAATAATTATAATATTTAACCCTAAACCTAACTATATATCTAAACCAAAACCTAAACCCAACCTTAATTACAATTCTAACCTTGACCCTAACCCTTTTCTATCTCGAAACCTAATCCTAACCCAAACCCTAGCTCTTATAGCTATCATCACGTACTATCTTTGATTGCAATCTTAATCCTAATCCTAATCCTAATCCTAATGATAATTATAACCCTAACCCTAACCCTAATTTTATTTACAATTAATAATTGTAATCACTAAGATTAGCCCTAATCCTAATCCCAACACTAATTGTAACCGTAACACTTGAAGCAATTATATCATTAGCTGTAATAATAATTCTAATCTTAACCCTTATACTACCCCTAATTTAATCCTAGCCCTAGACTTAACCCTAACCTTAATTGAACTCTAATCTTAACCCTAATCTAGCCCAAACCCTAATCCTAACTGAAATGTACTACTAATTTAACCCTAACCATAATGTAGTTGAGTAACAACCCTAATTCTAACCATACTTAAACTCTAGCACTAACTGTAACTGAACCCTTATAATAACCTAACCTTAAAATTCACCTTAATTGTAATTACTATTTAAACCCTATTTTGAACTTCAACCATATTAACGTTAACCTTGATTGTAAATCCAACCTATGCTTGACGTTATCCCCAAAACCTAACTTTATATCTAATTATTAATTATAATCTTTAACCTTACCTTATATCTAATTATTAATTGTATATAACCTTATAATCCTAACTATAACCCTAACCCTAATCATAATTATAACCCTACCTAATTATAACTATAGCCTAAACCCTAACCCTAATTTTTATTATAATCACTAATTATAATTATAACCCTAACCCTAACCCTATTCTAGCCCCAACCCTAATCCCAACGCAAACCCTAACTCTTATAGCTATCATCATGTACTATCTTTGATTGCAAACTTAACCTTAGCCCTAATCCTAATTATAATTCTAACCCTAACCCTAATTTTATTTATAATTAATAATTATACTCTTTAACCTTAACCCTAATTACAATCATTAAGATTAACCCCAATCCTAACCCTTACCCCAATCCTAACTGTAATCCTAAGCATAAACTTGACTATGATATTAGTCCTAACCCTAACCATAATTTTCACCTAAAGCCCATCATAATTGTTATTCTATCATGATCATAATCTTATCTATAACTATAGTCCCACCCCTAACAATAATCCTAACCCTACCTCTAACCAAGATTTAAACCCTAGTCCTGATATTATACACTTAATAACTATAAAACAATATTACAGTTTCAAAATAAGAATATAATAGTATTATACTTATCGAGTGCTATATTAATATAATATTACTAATAAAACTATAAAAAAAATATTATAACTAAAAATAATTTAAATTAATAATATAATACATTTAAAATATTTCAAATTTATATTATGAATATTATTTTCAATAAATTATAAAAATAATATCATAATAATCAAAACAATATAAATTAATAATAATAGTATACTATAATATTATTCCACAAATAAATAGAAAATAATAATAATAATTGCAATAATAATATTACATATTATTGCAACAAACATTAATAATATAATATTATATAGTTCTATTTTGAACTTTGTATTGTTTCCCATGTTGCGTCATGACTGCTACTAGCTTACATATATATTTTTTTTAATCAAATATATATAATACACTGAGAGATATCCTTCTCGAGGCGCCTATTTTTATCATGTACCTCGAACTCTAATAGGCGCCTCTAGAAGGATATCTCTCGGTGTATTATATATATATTTGATTAAGATCAAATATATGTAAGCTAGTTATACATGTATATGAGTAGGAATATATTCGCGTATATATTCATACCCATATATATGTACTTAGTTTTAAGTTTATATATTTATTCATCTTAATTTTTTATTATTTTATTTGTGTTTGAATATATACATATACATATACATATAAATATCACATCACACACACACACACACACACACACACACACACACACACACACACACATACTTTCATATATATATATTGTTTCTTTCTTTTTTTGTTTTATTTTTTATTTATCTTTTCCCTTATTTATTTTATTTTCCTTTTCTTTCCTTTATCTTTAGTTTCTTCTTGTTTTCTTTGTATTTGACTTTTTGTGCCACTCTTGCCCCTCTCTCTTCCTTTTTATCTAGCTTGGTCTATAATTTTACACATTTTTTTCTCTTGTAGCTCTCTCATCCTGATGATGAATCATGAAGTGTGATTCAAAACATTGATGCAAAAACTTCTACACAGCTAAATCCTGAAACATATTTGAAAATAAATCATCATGTTATTGAAGAACAACAAAATTAGATAAAGTTAGCTCAAAGAAATATTTGTTTCTTGTTGCTATCCAATTTTTACCCTTGCTATCTAATCTTTATCCCAAGGCTCAATCTAATCTAACTACAAATAAAATAAATGAAATCCTTAACGATAAAAAAATATATCCCAATGCAAATCAAATGTTGTTAAAGAAAAAGCTCGTTGAACCTTCTGTCTAAATATTAGTTTCAAAACTAGGTCTTGTATAAATCCAAAAATGAAACCTTAGCAAATCATTATCATTTCAGCAACATTAACCTGGGTTGATGTCATAAACCAGGTGTTCCTTATGCCTTCATGAATCTTATTTTTTCTCATTTTATATATTTATCTTGAAATTTTGTTTGTACCAATATTTTAAATTATATAGATCACTTTAAAATTTAAATGTCTCAATTTCTATCTTAAATTTTTTTCAATTATTGTTATGAATGGTTTTTTTGAAATAATTGTAGTTTGAGGATGAAGTTTAAAAAGAATAAGTAATATGATAATATTTTTGTATTGATATTATAATATATTATATTATTATTTTAATTTTATATATTTTTTAGCATATTATATATTCTTATTTATATTAGTATTATATTTTTTTTATTATAATATTATATTATTATTTTTATATTACTATTAAATTATTCTCACTATTATATTATTAATTTTATCACTATAATATTCTATTATTGCTTTTTATTAGGATAATCAGGTTTTGAAGGGACTTGAAACCCTTAGATTTTTCAGGGATCTCAAACCATCAAAAGGACACTGCAGATAGATCGAACAAAGCTAAACAACAACAAAGCCAGAGTTAGATAGGAACATGTTGCATCAAAGGCTGCAAAACACAACAACCAAAGAAAAACAAACGTCAACCAAACACAAAAGATAGATAATGGAAACCTGACTAGAAACAACACTAGATCTAAGTCATCTTATAGATCTAAAAAAACATAAAGAAAGGGTTTATCTGGCACCCCCAGCCAAAAAATAGGGTTTTCCTAGGCTCCCTAACCTGTAACAGAGTCTCCAGCTTACTAACAACAAGACCTGAACCTAACCAAAAACACGAACTGGCCAAACTGGGCCCTTGAAAACTGCCAGCATCCAGCCTATCCAAGAAAGAAGCAAAAAAGTGAGGGTTATTCTAGGCTCCCTCAACCATAAAAGTGGATTTTAAGAGGCTCCCACAACCTAAAAATATAGGGTTTTTCTGGGCTCCCTCAACCCTAAGTGTAGGTTTAACAAGGGTCCCACAACATGACCTGAAAGGAACAAAGACAAAAGGGTTAATCTAGGTACCCTTAATCATGAGTGTGGGTTTAACAAGGCTCCCACAATCAGCCAAAGCCCAGGCTTCAATAATACAACTAGAAAGACCAATTTGGGAAATAGGGTTTTCAAAAGGAACCCAAAACCTAGAACAAGAGACATCAAGAGGGTTTTGATTGGCTCCCTCAACCCATAAAATAGACTAGGAGATTAGGATCAGATAAGGATCCCAAACCTTTCTGTGAGGCACAATATGAGAGAAATGATAGGCAACCTCAACCAGCGGCATGAACAATAGACCATGAAAAGTTCCTTCACCCCCTTTCTCCACCTCCATAGGAGAAATTGCCACCTCAATAGGACAAGGAAGGAAGCAGACGATAGCCAGGAAAGTCCAGTCACAATAGGCAGAAGTCGAGCCACTCCCCTACACCTAGACTCCACCTCAATAGGAGAAAGGGCCTCTTCAATAAGGCAAGGAGAAGAGTAGACCATTAGCCCAAACACACCTCTCACTACCCAACACAGAATAAGTGTCTTAGTCTCTAAAGGAGAATCTCCCACCACAGACAAAGCACAATGAAGCCACTAAAGAAGAGCAGAAAAAACTCTCTTCATAGAGGAAACAAGATAGGAACCGAGGGTCTAATCAAAACAAAGGCCGAAGAGAACCATCCAAACCAACACCTAGCCAAGGGCCCAAGCCAAGCCTAGATCGATGCATCCCCATACCATAGCAAGTCTCCAACCCTAGCAAATAACAATAGAGAAAAGAAAGGAAGGCGAAAGAGTGGGGCAAAATCCATTATCTATTCCCACAATAGCTTCATCCCACACAACACCTCCCACCCTTCCTCGTTCGTCCCCATCCAGACCCACAACAACGTCCAATAAAGAAAGAGTGAGCAAGGGGATACACAAAGAGCCCAGAATAGTAAATAGGGCATCGAAAACTACCCAACATCGAATGGGGTGAACAAAGACTTCAACGACAATAAAACCCAAGGGAACAATAGACCAAACCTTGCCATCATCATCGTCATCCTCAAACTCGGTTTCTTTCTCTCCAGAAGAAACCCTCAAACCAGCACTCCTGCCTCTCCCACCTCTCTCACTTCCACTCATTTTAGGCCTTAATATTATATTATTTTTGTATCATTAATTGACTATACATATATTATACTTATAAGATCATTATTCTTATTATATTATTAGAGTTAAATTAATGTTAGGGTTAGAGTGAGAGTTAGTTTCAAGAGTTTAATTTTAAGTTTCAATTATAATTGATGTTCACTTAAGGTTAAGGTTTTAAGTAAATTAACACCGACTTTTACTTATGGTTAAACATAACCATAACTGAACTTGTTTTTATATTAAATTGATATTTATTATATCATATAGTTAGAATTAGAGGTTAAATTGTATTATATTATGTAATAATATTATTAGTAGGCAGGTACTATTGCAATTAGCTGCAATCAATTTATGTTAACTTGTTATTATTCAATAGCTTTTCTACCAATTAGAACTATGAATTTTTTCTTTTGATGATAAATTGTTAAGATGCATGATTTTTAAGTTTCTAAATTATATAAATTGTTTTCTCTAATCTAATTGGCTCAAATAATTTTCATCTTATTCACATATCCACTACCTAAATGAATTTTTTTAGGCAAATATTTAAGTACATTAAAATAATATTTAGAATGTTTAAATTTTCTTTTCAAATTTTTTCAAAATAGGTATCTTTTAAAGCTTTATATACATAAATAAACATAGATATACAATATAAAAGACTATGAATTAATTTATTTTAGTTATCTTAATGCAATTTAAAAATATAAAAAAATTGGATAATAAAGTAATATTATCAATAATATAATATTATATATATAAAATTTATACAATAATATTATACTATAGCTATAATAAATTCACAATATAATAATTAAAATACAATAATAATATTGTGGAGATGATTTGATTATAATTAATTTGATGAATAATGAAAATTTTGGTCCTATAAATCTTTTGGTTTTATTTGATATATGTTACAAGGTAACTACCATGCCAAACAAATTTTGTTTTTATTATTTAAACTAGGTGAAAATATTTTGATACTAATTAATTGATTAATTAATTGTGAAAATCTTGGCAATTATCATTACAATGTAACTACCATGACAAGTGAGTGAAGGACTAATATTAATTGAATAATTAAAAATATATTCTCTAGCATTATTGATATTTCATTATTCAATATTAAAAAATGTATTCTCTAATATTCAACTAAGATTACACATATTTACAGATACTATTCTTAAGATCGAATGAACTAACTTATAAAATACAAAAATTACCAAATACATTCATTATAATTATAGCTTGATTATAATTATAGTTAGGGTTATAATTATAGTTTTGTTGCCCCACATTTGAAATACCCAAAATTTGAACTTTGGATTGGTCCTAATTCTATACGAAGGCTCAAATATGCGTCTCTCCAAAATGAGTGAGCATGTGATCCAAGGTTGTCATTCTTAATCTACATTGTGGTCAATCATAAATATGTCGGTCAAAATGTGAAAAATGAATCAGTTTTGAAAATTACAAGGAATTGAGGGAAATCGCTTTGTGAACATGTACTAAGTTTTTTTCATGAGGATAAAAAAATAGTATATGCTCATTTTCCTACCTTGAAAGCATGTTTCAAATTTTTGAGCCTAACTCCTTACCATTTAAAAGTTATGGCCGTTTTTCCTAAATTTGTGTATTAAATTTTAATGGGAAATATTTAAATTAATTTTCAAGAATAATTTAATATTTTAAATTGGTTTCTATATTGTGATCATTTTGGGGGAAAAGTTATTTATAACACCATTATTTTTATTTCCCTTTTTCCCACTTTGTGGTCAACAGCTCCTACAAGTCCAAATCATAACCTTTGAGAGATTTAGGTTAGAAATGTTTCATTTTGGAGCATTCCTAACCCACATTTATAACCTCAAAATTAGAAGTTAAGATTGCTCCAAAATGGAGCATCTCTAACTCACAATTATAACCTCTCACAAAAGAGGTTAGGATTGCTCCAAAATGGAGCATCTCTAGCCTTCCTTTCTAACCTTGTGTGGGCCCACTTTATGAGTTACATGTAAAGGTTAGAAATGCTCCATTTTGGAGCATTCCTAACCTTTCTCCCAAGAGAAATGAAAGCATGCTTAAGAGTATTTGAACTCTAGTGCCTCTCACCCATTGAACATAACATGCCTTGTTTAGAGAAAAGATTGATACTCGGACCAAAGGCTCGACACCAATCCCCCATATTTGGTTAGCAGACAGAAAGCATGGTCAGGTAGGCGATGAATGAGGGAGTGAATATATATTGATGGAGGAAACTATTTGACAATGCACGCAAACTGTTTGACATAATGCTTCAAAGAGATGTGGTAGCATAGACAACACACTCGAATTGTTTGAAAAAATACATCAAAGTGAATGTCATCTCATGGTACACCATGACCAAAAGATTCATAGGAAAATGGACATTTAGAAAAAGCTTTGGACACGTTCAAGTTTATGCAATTGACATCTGTAAAGTCAAGTCCCATGATTAAAACTATGGTGTTTGTGTGCATTGTTTTCTTGGTGCTTGATTCATACCAAATAGAATCATGGATAAGGAACTTGAATTGTTCGACATGATGCCTTAAAGAGACACTTTGTAGCATATGCAATCGACATGGGTAAAGATTCTATATAGTTTTATTGAACGCCTCTAAAGAAATTTCAACATATGGAATTCAATTATTTCCAAGATATACGCAAAATGATTTGTTACAAAGACTTTAGAAAATTTCAAGCAAATGAAATTTCCTCGCGAACATGCATGCAAAATATGGAAGGATAAAACAAGGCAGGTGAACTATTTGAAAATACTTCGAAGAAATGTCATCTCATGCAGGCTATGCACCCAATGTTGTTCGGGACGTTCATAAAGATTGATGTTTAGGTGACGCGTTTGATAGTTATTCATAGTGATAGTTCTTTATAAATATAAACCCTTCACAATATGTTTGCGTGTTCCATAATGCTTGAACATAGTGACAATATTATACACTTCTAAACACTTTATAGATTCACAGTCAGAGATAAATGGATAAAATATTTAAGTTTGTAAATGCATGATAGACTTTGTTACAATGACCAAAGAAAATGCTATTAGCATGTTAGTTACAAGCATACATCAAAATAGGGCTGAGTAGGTGATAGTTTTCCTGTCATAATGAAGTATAAGTTTCATAGTCCCGATTACGTACCCATTCTCAAATGTACGCTTCCAGACATTGGTGATACTAAATTGGGAAATGTGAATCTTCCATATTTTTGGAAATCAATGGAAAAGAAGGATGAAACTTTGACAACTTGGAGTTTGCTAGATAGTGGATTGGCACATGCTGCAGGCTACCACACATCAGTCCAGTGCCCAAAATTAGTTTTAGAATGCATGAAAGCATTTAATACGAAGAAAAAATAAATTACGACAATAGAAGGTATGTGGTGGTTAAACTTGATCCAATCTCTATTTTCATTGTGTTTAGATTGCCTTTTAGAGACCAATTCATAGAGGTAGATAGAGAGTATGCAGATACTTATTTTGTCAATAATGAAGCCTAGTGTCAGAGTAATATAGCTAGAAAATGGTTGGCAAAACCAAGAAGGAGGAAAACACAACTTCCCATGATAATACACAGGTCTCTGTTGATGGAGGATATAGCAAATATGTTATTCTATTAAACCAGGTCGTGGGAAATGAGGATTCTAATGACTTGAAAGAGTGGATGTTTTTGTTCATCAACATCATCTGTGAAGGCATGCAATTTATTAATTGGGCCAAGATTATTAGTAATAATCTTTGCGATGAGCACTCAAATAGAGAAATAATTATAATATCTCTTTTATGCCATTGTCAGAATGAAGAAATGGCTAGGGTTGAATGTTTAATGCATTTATGATGATGCAACTCAGATTTACCATTATAATCCACAGCTGCAGTTGGAGGAAAGTTATCATCACTTTAGGTGGGTTAATGATGCCTTTACTATGCTAACAGGAAGAGAACTAAAAGGTAACATTGGACTCAGAATATCTCCAAAAGTAGCAGCATTGGTAAAAAAGTATGGTAGTTACTTCATACAGTTTCCGAAATTCACATACATCTGGATAGGAGGTTATGATGGTTGCCCTCTCATGTTGCCAAGGTTTGTTGAAGATTCAACAAAATTTCCCACAATAAAAGGAAAAGCATTATCTCTTTTCCCATTGGAGTTGGTTATTATAGCTATGAGAGCTACTCAGATGCTCAAAGTATTGAGAGGTATATAGAATCATTTGTACCCTTATGATATGAGGTTTCATTTTGATAGAAAAGGGTATGATGTAGGAGATTTGGAACTTGGTGCCAGATTTGAGCACTTTCCTAATATAGAAGATTTCTTGCAGGACTGTGAAGATGATTTTGAGGTACAAAAAAGGGATTGGATGAGGCTCACTTTCAAGCAGATAGTTTATTACAAAATTGAAATAAATGTGAATGACATTGAGGATGATGAATCTGATTTTATTGATGCTTTTTATTTTGAGAGGATTCAACTTCTTCCTCTTCCACCCATAATTTGGTCACTTCCAATGATAAGAAGCATTCATGAAAGATTAGCCTATATGATTTGAACAACACTTGAATGGATTAAAAGTAAGAGGATTGAGGCTACAATAACCCAACCTCCACGTAAAGGTAATACTTCAAAAGATAGAAGTGGTGCACAAGGGAGTTATTCTCTTCTAACTAATTCGCACAGAAGTTAAATCCAATTATGAGCCTACACCAAAATATATCCAAGGGAGGTGATGATGGAGAACATCCAGAAAAAGGAAAGGATCTTGCAGAGGCATGTGAAGTTAGTTATGTCATTAAGAAAAAGAGGTTAAAGACAAAAGGGAAGACAATGAATCTTTTCCAAGAGCTAGGAGCTGAGTTGGAATGTATTTCACCTCAACATCCTCCCAACATGGATAATCAACAAATCCCCTCTGTCTCACCTTTTATCATTATTTCATCACCATAACATGATGATTTTGTGATTCATGGTGAAGCTCAAATGAATGATGTCTATACTGAAGTTAAATCTCCACTCTTACCAAACAATCCAACATCTTTAAGCTCGACATCTATGAATAATGAAGAATCATTTCCATCATCTTCATCATCTTGGTTACAACAGAGCTTACAGAATAAGAAGAGAACTATTAATTTGATAGCTCCTAGTTTGGATATGGTTGCAAATGCACTTCATGAGACAACCAAACCAAAGAAAACAAAAGTTGCATCCAGATTGGGAATTAGTCCTTCATCAGGAAATTTGTGTGTTCAGGTAGCCCAGTCTATTGTTGAAAAAGATGTAAGTGAAGCTAGTGAGGCAGATTTTAATGTGACATGGGTGGATCTAGGACCTACAACACATGAGGGAGTTGTTAAAAAATTTCAAATTTCCACACATATTCTTGTTGACAAAGCAAAAAAAGATAAGGAAACAAAGGATCAGATAAAGCAACAAATACAAGTTCTCTCATCCTATATCAAATCCATTGTAGATTCTTCAAATGAACAGTTGGAGTTAGCATCAACTTTGGCATTAATGCATGTTGAAGGAATAATTATAAATAAGGTGATTAAAGATAAACATAAATTAAGTAGACATAGTAAAATGGTAGAGGAATGGATTAATCAAATGAAGTCAAAGACATTATACTTCATTGGAAAAGCCAAGGATGTTCACATGAAACTTGTTGTATAGGAGCAACAAATTGCTACAATATTGAAGAATACCAAAGAACAAGAAATGTCTTGGGAAGATACTTTGAAAGAATTCCAAAGAATAGATAAAATAGATATGGATGTACTCATTGCCAAGAAAGTCTTCTCTCATAAAGAAGAAAATCAATCAAGTAGATGGTGCAAGAGTATAAGTTGGAAATTGGAGAATATCAAGCAATGCCTAGGTGAGTATCAAAAACTCTTGGTAACTTGTGAGCAAACAAAAATGAAGGTAATAGAGGACACAATGAACATTATTTGTGATATATCAATAAAGAAACAATTTCAACAAATGGACAGTTAGGTGGTCTTAAGAAAATTTCATGATAGAATCAATACTGAGCTAGTAGATGTGTAAGTTTTAGATGCAGATAGAATGAAGAGACTCAATGTTATTTCAGTTGCTTTGGATGCTTGTGACATGCCTTCATTATCATGATTTGATTGACATTCAGGATGGCCAAGCTACTGCAAAATTGAAGATGAATAATGTGATCATTCCCAAAACAAGTTCATGGTAGATGCTCTCAAAGCATACAGGTTGTTCAAGTCCAAAACACCACTTCAGCAGGATCAAGTAATCGGCCAACATGCTTCTCCATGATATTGATAATTAATATCATGCTTTCATCTTTCTATATTCTATTTTGTTGTGTTTTGATTAGTTATTCTCAAGTATTATTTTCAGTCTTATGACATAAATTGAGAATTTCCATCTCATGGAGTCAAAGGTTAGAAAGTTGACTTTTTTTGCGCATAAATGTTTAACTTATTAACTCATTGTAATTTGTGCTGAAAAGAGTTAGTTATTAAGAGAGGATTGAAGTTGGTTATGTGGTAGTTACTCACAGGATATTATAAATAGTGGAAAGATGGATTATTAAAGGACTTTTTGGACTTTGCGAGTTTTGGGATAGCTAAATTTTTTGGACTGTATAACTCCATCTTTTCAATACAAAACAAATTGGAAGTGTTTCCATGATTGTCAAGTATTCATTTTCTCAATGTTATGTAATTATCTTGTGATATTGAAATAACAAGTTTGCAAATTACTTTCCCAGTTTCATGAAGACAATAGTCATATGACACTATAAATTTCTTTGGTATCTTTGGGGTATATTGATGTCATGCAAACTTCAATATTTCATTTAACTACCTTATTACGTGTGGTCTAGAGTTGATAGTGATGAGTTTAGAAATCAATGAAATCTTAATAACAATTGAATGTTTGTTGGGTAGATTTCTTCTAAGTTCATTTATAGTTAGTTTCCTCTTTTTCTTTTCAAATTAACTTTATTCAAAAATACAAATACCCCTATCATACAAGGGAGTTTCCCCTCTCAAACATAGAAGAAGATCGTATCCAAATAATAATCTATCCAACCGTTGGGAACCTTTTCTTTGTCACTCCTCCATTGGGCACATAGTAGAACATTTTGAAGTGACAGATCTATTTACCAATAGATTTTGGCGACTCTGCTGGGAACCCCAAACAAGAAGACGGTCGCCTTGATATTTTCTTTCCTCTTACCCACCATGAAGAAAGATGGTTCTTCCACATGAAAACGTTCTTCCTATGTTGCAACTGAATTTTGATTGGGTTCATGCTGAACAAGAAAATATAATTTGTCAGTCAAATACATAATCTTAGAGAAATAGAAGAAGTTGGGCTGAATACGAGAGATTGAGCTTAATCCTCGAAGAAGAAGAAAGAAATGCACAAAATCTTGTGGTGGTGTTTGAAAGTGAAGTTGAAATATTTCCTCATGTATTCTTAGCAATAAATTTTGTTGATCAACCCAACCAACATCAAATTCAAAGACAATCTAGAAGATAAGATATCATGCTCTATGACTAGCTATGGTCTTGACTTGTCATAATCCACCGGTCTTGATGAGCTTAAAATATGCTCATAATTTGGATGTTATGATAAACTTTTAAATGCCTTTTCTTTTTTTATTTCATGAATGTTCAGACTTTGTTGAAACCTTTTTGGGATATCCTGTAGCAAGATACTTTTATATTCCTGCAGCTCATTGTGTTGACTTGATTGCATTTATTGCCCCGTTGACTCCCTAAAATGACTGATATATCATATACAATTTTTGAATGATGAAGTGAATTTAAATGTGTGATTAATGAATAGATATTGTTTATGTGCCATACGCCTTTTTCTGTTGC
Source organism: Cryptomeria japonica (assembly GCF_030272615.1). Taxonomy (NCBI): domain Eukaryota; kingdom Viridiplantae; phylum Streptophyta; class Pinopsida; order Cupressales; family Cupressaceae; genus Cryptomeria; species Cryptomeria japonica. The sequence continues at coordinate 202,490 of NW_026729041.1, read as the reverse complement.
CTGTTACCTTTTGTTTCGCAGGTTGTTGAAGAACGATCGAGTCAAGCACAGCCGATCTCAACCTTGCAGTAAAGTCCATTTCCTGCATGACTTCGAGGGAGCTCCAACGAAGACTCTGTGACCGAAACCATGGGAAAGAATTTTAATGGCAGTTAATTGGGAAAGAGTGGAGCACTAGATTCTCTCTCTGGATCGGGTTGAACGCATAAATTCATTTATGAAGTTTGTTCCTTGACTCGGGGATATATTTTAATCCCACGTCTTTCTTTGATGGAGTTAGTTAGTTAGTTACTCTCCTATTTTTAAATAAAGCTCTCCTCCTGCACAAGAGAGAGGAGGGAGATGATAGATAGAGTAAGATAGAATCAGAATAGTAGTTATCATGTAAGAATCAATATGATAATGAAAGACAGAATCTGTTTAACTAGAGACAGAGTTTGTTGTTAGTTTCCACATCAACAAAACAATGTATATCATTCTGTTTTTATGAATAAAGTTCAATGAAGTTCTGAGTTTAGCATCTGCGTAATCAGGATATGCTTGCTAAGGGGGCCCACTTAGTAGGTATCTGTAGGTAGTTAGTTAGTTGTTCTTTCTTATTAAAGCTTCAGTTTGCTTTCATTTTTAAAGTTTTTATACAAACTCAGCTCTACATTGCTCTTGCAGCACAAGGAATCCATCAGTGTGCCTGTTCCTGCAGCATAAGGCCAGTTCATAGTTTGTGTTTCAGTTGTAGTTACCATGATTTCTGTTTTAATCAAATCATAGTTGAGTTAAAGAGCTTTGCATTACCTTCCTGTAGTGTAGGTAGAATTTCTTTCCAGTATGTATTTCTGCTAAGATTTGACCAAAATGAGTTCCTAGTGCATATATTTTGCTGCGCCATTTAAAGTATACGTCCCCTGGTTTGACAAGTAAATGAACATCTACAGAGGGAGATATTGGTCACCTGATGGAATGCCCAATTCCCAGGAAAGGTTTTACAGTGATTTTCATATCCTTTTGTGGGCGCGACCAAGTCTTGCAACCGAATCTTAACCGGATTCAAGCTGAACAACAATACATAATATCACAATTGAGTAGGCTTGCTTGGAAAGTTTGTAAAAGTTATCAATAATACCATCAAGTACATCAAGTGTTGGTTGAAGAAATAGATTTTGGTGAGCTTCTTAGGAGGGTACCTCTTGGGTAGGAGTTAATCGTCATTAAAAGAATTGTGGTAATTCCAAGGTACAATAGGCAAATAATTCAACACGTGCAAGATCAACAAGAGCAAGATAATCAATAAGCACGCTGGCAAGCAAGAGATATACTAGAGGTGATAGAAGTAAGTGTTTCAGTGATCCCAATTTTGCTGAACTACACAAGGTCAACTATTGCACACCTTTCACAACTCATAAAAAGAAAGTTAAGTCCACTAGTACACCTTCTTCGCCAAAGAAAGAAAATATATATTCCCCATCTTTTCAAGATTTAACCTTACGTCCTCCTCTTGTTATTAACTTTGCACAATGAATCATGCAACAAAATACTCTACCAGTCCCATGGGGCATAACCATAGGTCCTTTAGCTTTGGGAAATCAATTGCATGACTTACCAACTGGTTCAAGGAAGCATATTCCTAAGTTTTTAGGAGATGGAAAGGTTTATACAAATATTTGAGGATAGGTTCAACACTGTTGATGATGGGCGTTTTCTTCTTGCCCAATTGATGAAGATGAAAAAGGAAGTGCATGAACCTATGAGAGAATTTGTGGCATGATTCAATAAACTCGTCAATAGACTTGCAACTGATAAAAAGACCATAGAAGAGAATCAAAAGTGTTTCTTCATCAACACACAACCTACTAACATAGATTTTCAAATAAGGAGAGGATGAGTTGTTGATCTTACAGCACCACAAAGGTTAGCTATTGAAGTTGAAGATGACTTAGTGAGCATAGGAAAATGGAATAAAGAACTGCAAAAAGGAAAAACGCAACAAGCCAGCCCAGCAACCACAAACCTAATGGTTTAAAATTTATCCAATGATCTGCTCTAGCTGAAGAAATAGTTGCCACAAAATCCACCACCTTTGTATTAAGATATTTCTAGGAGGAATTATATTGTGTACCAGCAAAATCGATAACTAAAGCTTCCTGCTCTGACACCAAGGTTGGCTATTGAACATCCATCTACCAGTATTTGCCAAACTACTACAATGTGTGATTTTTATCTCACAACAAACCATGATGGAGCTTCATGCCTCAAAATGACTAGGTTTATGCAGATGAACCAGACTAATGAAAAGATTGAAGAATATATTGAAGATGAAACTGGTCAGTAGTTTGGTCCATCTACACTTAACTTTTTAGAATATGAGTCTAGTGAGGAAGATGAGAAAGACACTGACATAAATAATCATTCTTGTAATGTTTTCACAAAGAATTGGTGCTAGAAGCTCAAGGAAAAAGCTAAATCTACTACAAAAGATAAAGAAGCAGAAGATATTCCTAAGTGAATCCTATGGAGGAAGCAAAGCAAAGAAGAACTGGGATCATCAAGAAAAGCTGAAAAAGTTGTTCATCGCGGGCAACCTTCTCTTGAAGATTATTTTGATTTTATAGAATATTGTAAAAACACCAAGGTGCAAATTTCTCAATTTGAGTATCTCAAGAAGAACCCGCAACATGTGGACAAATTGGTGCATTGTATCAAAAAGGATCTCAAGCAGTCACATTCAGACATACATCAAGAATTAGGTGAGAACTTTGATGATGATAACCAAGAGGGGTCTATTTCAAAGGAATCATCTCTTGTTGCCACCTTCTTTTCTGATAAGCAAGATCATTTCTATATATCTTTGTATATTGTCGATTGTAAGTTAATCAATTGCATCATTGATTCTAGTGCATCCGACAATGTAATGCTTTCTAAAGTTGCTCATGTATTAGGCTTGCCTTTGAACAAATCAACTGGTAAAGTGTTTTCAATGGAGTCTAAACAAGTTCCCCTTGTCGGACAGATCAAAGACTCTCAAGTCGCTTTAGCCACTCAACCTCAAAAGAAGTTGAAACTTAATATTTTGGTTGTTGATATCCCAACAAGTTATGGTATGCTCTTAAGCCGTAATTTTGGTAAAGACCTCAGTGGTGAAATTTAGTTAGATTGGTCCCATGCCATGATACTTCTTGGCAAAAAGAAAGTCAAATTAGACCCTGAGCCTAAGGAAAAGTATACAATCCTCAAGTTTGATGATCCAAGGGCAGAGATATTGTATGTTGAAACTAGTTTGGGTACTTATATGTTATCATCAAAAGAGGAAAATATTCATGAAATCCTAGTTCCTGATATATCTTCAGAACTTTGGAGAATGCAATTTGACAGAATTTCTTCATCTTCTAGTTCATGCACGAGAGTGGTGCTGACTTCTCCTCAAGATGAAAAGTTTCCTAAATCTTACAAGCTTGAATTTGATACTATAAACAATACTGCAGAGTATGAGGCTCTTCTCTTAGGGCTGGATTTTGCCAAGGAGAAATGGATCAAAAAGTTGCAAGTCATGGGAGACGCTGAGTTAATTTTTAACCAAGTGTAGAATAGATACCAAAGCAAGAATAAGACGCTGAGGTCATATCGAAATAAAGTGTGGGATGAGATCAAAGGTTTTGATGCTTTTTCCATACAAGCCATTCCAAGGGAGCAGAATACAAAGGTGGATTCTCTTATTGTCTCAACCTCTTTATTGCTTACTCATCATGACTTTGATAAGGATGTTTACATAGTAGAGATGATCTATCGGCCTAGTGTGCCAGATAATATCAGAATTGGAAAGTCTTTGATAATGACAAACACATCATCTCATTCTTGGAGGGAAGCAAAAAAATTTCCAATTTGTCTTTTGATGAGAATCAACCTTCGACAAGTTAGTAGACTACTAAAGAAGAGGAAAAAGAACCTGAAATTATGCAACTTAAAGGTAATTCCATTCTTAGATGAAAGGTGCCTCAAGGCCTTGAACCATCTTCGGGTATATCAAAACTGCTTGTGGATGAGTTATCACAAAAGAGTCAGAACCTGGGAATTCCAAGTTGTTGATCTTGTCCTCATGGAGAATCAAAAAAATCTTCAAGAAAGAGAAAAGAAAGGCAAGTTCAAGCCTAATTGGCTTGGATCATATGTAATCACAGCAAAATATGGATCAGGAGCTTATAAGTTGGCTACTCCTGAAGGTGATCCTTTGGATGATCTAATGAATATCGTGTACCTCAAAATATTTTATGCTTAGTCCTCAAAAAGTCTTAAATTGTCCAAAAAATAAAGAAAAAAATTTTTCAGAAAAAAAATGAGAAAAAGATCCTGAAAAAATGTCACTTTGGTGAAAACCTGGCAAACAGGTGCCTTATGACACAAAAAAATTTTAAAATCAGAAAAAGAAAGAAAAACAATTCGTCCACCAGTGAAAACCACTTTGTGGCGCTATGGACAAGTACCTTGGTGAAAACCTCTGTAGAGGCACCAAGGTAAATAATCGAATCCATTGTCTAGCATGTAGATCCTACAAATCATTTGCCATCTAGCCCACCCATGCACAACATTCCTTCTTTTCTACCTCCCAATAAAACATGCTTATGATGATGAGTCTTCGCCTGAGTCATGAACAAGGAATGTCCCATTAAAACTGAGCTTTTATGCCTCTGTGTAAGGTTCAAGAAGTCTTGAGAAACAATCCCAAATCCACTAGTCACTCTCCAAAACCATAGAATCACTTGCCTAATCCAAAAGCCCGCTTTGCCCAAGGGATGACCCCTTCCCTCGCCTGGCAACCTAATCCTTCATCCTAGTTCTACTCTTGGCAAGAGGTATCATTTGGTCGCAAAGAAGTGACTTGTTAGATTTTGTTAGTTTTTTTCATATAGACTTGCATCTTTTGCCCTACGATTGCCACTATTTATGACTTCTTGGGTTCTTCCATATCCAAGTACGTTATGATAGGTGCATACTAGGGCATATTTCATAGTATGGCATGTTTTGGACCCCTTTTGTATAAACCGGTGACCTAGTACTAGTGTTTATCAACACTTACCTTCTCGTGTACAAGAGTTATCGGTGTGTTTGAGGGTTTCCTTGCACAAACCCACAACTTTGTATTAGTGTTTCTTAACACTTGCATTGTTGTGTGCAAGAAATTATCGTTTGTCTACAGAGTCAATCCATGCCCTGAGTTTCTCATGGCATCCTGATTTCTATAATTAGTGGTGCAAGCCACTCAGGGCAACATCAAACTAGGTTGGCTCTCCACATTTGTTGTGCACAAAATCTCACCATCATTCCATCAAATCCTAAACTCAATAATCGCATGGATTTCTCAATTTCCCCCACTTCCCATCTATTCCATATTCTTCTATCTAAGATCATTGTATTATTATTGGCATATTCCCTCTTTTTATTAATTCATTCACGTCATATAAGATTGCATCATATAAATAAAAGATACACTCATCCATATAGCATTACATTTAGACTGCATCATAAATCATTCACACATGTGTATTTATACATAAAGCATAAAAAACACTCATCCTGCATCCAAAAACTATGTCAGCAACACATCATAAACATACATACATAAGCATCCACTCTGCATCACAAAATAGGTCAGCATAGCACATCCATGATTGCATCCATATATGACATCATAAGACAAACAAAAATAATCCATCACAATAAATGCTACACATCATCTGTCACCAATCGAATCATGTATACATATATATATAAAGAGGAAAATATGTCCGTCATGATACAATGACCCCTCATTAGGTCCATTGTGGCGTATATGGCCCCCCGTGAGGGCCCATCTTCCCCCGCAGTCTCGCCTCTCCTATTCTTCTTTCCAAATTCTTCACGATTGCTTCATATTTCTTCCTCATTTATCTATTCCACCCTGATTCTTCTTCCTCTCTTTTTTTGAGAATTTTTCATCCTTTTTTTCGAAAAAATTCTCAAGGGGGCATACACCTCCCATGCTTTACGTGGGGGCATCCTTTTCTTCTTCTATCTTCTACACATCACCAAAATGTTGACACTTAAAAATAATTATCTTAGTTATTTTTTTATTCCTCATATAATTAATTTTGACTCTGATCATGTCTTATATAGGATGGATCCTTCCTGAAACCAGATGCTCTAATCATGTCTTATACAGGATGAATCCTTCCTAAAACTAGATGCTCTAGTCATGTCTTATACAGGATGAATCCTTCCTAAAACCAGATGTTGTGATCAATCATGTCTTATACAGGATGAATCCTTCCTGAAACCAGACGTTGGGCTCTGTTCATGTCTTATACAGGATGAATCCTTCCTAAAACCAGATGTTGTGATTAGTCATGTCTTATATAGGATGAATCCTTCCTGAAACTAGACGTTGTGCTCTGATCATGTCTTATACAGGATGAATCCTTCCTAAAACCAGACATTGTGATTAGTCATGTCTTATACAGGATGAATCCTTCCTGAAACCAGACGTTGTGATCAATCATGTCTTATACAGGATGTATCCTTCCTGAAACTAGACGCTGTGATCATGTCTTATATAGGATGACTCCTTCCTGAAATCGGACTGAATCTAGACCTTATCAATCGAATCAAAGAAGATTATTCTTTGAATCAACACGTCATTACACCTCGCTTCAAAGAGGGATGAAATGTAGACACTTAAAAATAATTATTTTTAATTATTTTTAATTCCTCACATAATTAATTAATTAATTATACTAATTCAAATTCTCCTCAATATTAATTAAATATAATTGATATTGTCACTATAGTATATGACTGATTTATTTAATAAATCAATCCCTTTCTTTATCCTTCTAAAAATTGAATTCTCGCAAATCTCCCTCTGAGCTAATTAATTTCAATTAATTAGTTAACCCACATGCTTCCTACAAACCATCTTCTTAATTCATCATTAACCTAATAAAGTCTTCTAGAAACTCCCTAAACTCACTTAACCTTATTCTTCTAATTTTTAATTCCCTCAACTCATTCTCTCACCTAATCAAATCCTCCTACAAATCCTAATCCCAATTAACATTTCCTCTAATCCCCCTCCTAATGAGCTACTAATGGCTAATCATCATGATTACCCACAAAGTCAACTCCTTGTCCCTTCCATCCAACCACTAGCTTGTAATGCTCTTTTCCTAGGTGAATGTGAGATTTTCAAAATCTCACAATCCTCTAGGCATCTCCTCTCCCAAGGAATTTTTAATTCCTTCTTATTCCTCCAATCCCCATGATTATCCCTTTTTGGAGAATTTTAAATTCCTCCTCCCCATTCTTCAAGGAATGTCACATCCCTTGCTCCTCTCAAGGCACATTGGGAAGTCTTCCCAATGCTTTTTTCTCTTCTCAAGGTACCTTGGGAAGTCTTCCCAATGTACCTTGAGGAGTGTGTAGACAAGAAATGCCTTTAAGGCATATCTCTTGGTCTCCACACCCTCTCTTGGGCCTTGTGGGAGCTCACAAGCAATCCTAACCCTTCATCTTGAATCCATCCTAGCCATCCATTTTTCCTATCCTCTTCCTATAAATTGAGGATGTCATCCCTTCATTTTTCATCTCCAAGTTTAGTAATCTTATTCTGCCCTTTTGAGCCTAGGAAAATCACTTTAACATCCTTATCATGTTCAAATCATATCTCATCCACACTTGATCATCTCATTTCCATCATCCTCCAAGATCCATCTCATTTGTGCACAATATTGGAGAGCCATCCACATCAAGCAAGCAAGAGGAGCACATCAAGTGGAGCATCATCCAAGGGCGCCTTCACTTCATCAAGATCCATCCGAAGGAGAAGGTATAAGGTTTGTGAGGTATATACATTCTTATTCTTGTTTTAAGCATTTCAAATTATGTCTTTCAATTTCATATAATTATATGTTTGATTTGCATGCTTATTAACTAATCCACCTCACAGGTCTTTGTCCCCTCTTCAAGAACATAGAAATTTTCCTAAGAAATATTGGGCTGAAGTAGTTTACACTGCAGTCTACCTTCTGAGTTGGTCACCTACACATGCCAATAAGAAGATGACTACTGAAGAAGCTTGGTCAAGACGCAAGCGTAAAGTGGGGCATTTGAAAGTCTTTGGTTCTATGGCTCATGTATGGTTCCAAACGCTAATCATGCTAAGCTAGATTCAAAGACCCAAACACTTATGTTCACTGGTTATAGCGACAACCACAAGGCTTACAGGTTGAATGATGTGGGGACAGATCGTCTCATTTTCAATCATGATGTTACAGTTGATGAGACTACTGGTCCATTCATGCCTACTACTCGTACTCCTGTGACTCTGTCTATATAGACTCCTGATGTTGGTTCATCTTCCTCTTGGTTCCCATGATGGGAGGGTTTCAAAGCATTCTAACTCTAAAGATGTGGAATCTACTATTCCAACACCACCTGATTTTTCACAAGATTCACATCTAGATGATTTTACTCCAGCAACTCCAAAGGATGTTGTTCCTCCAATGCTAGATGTTGGAACTTTTACCCTTAGGCCTAAATTGTGGGCCAAGACTATAAGAGATCTTCGTGATGATCATATTCTTGAGGATAGATTAGTTCACTGCAAGAGAAAGCAACAAAATATAGTCAACCTTGCACTTATGCCCAACATCCACAGCATCCATGAGCCCCAAACATATTTTGAGGCTAAAGGAATTCATGAGTGGGAAAAGGCTATGGAGATAGAATACCATAGTCTTCTAAAGAATAACACTTGGGTTCTTTCGAATTTGCCTCCGAGGAAGAAAACTATTAGTTGTAAATGGGTTTACAAAGTCAAGTATCATGCAGATGGTACTTTGGATAAGTACAAGGCTAGATTGGTTGCTCGGGATTTTACACAGTCGGAGGGTATTGACTATGAGAAGAGTTTTGCTCCTACTACCAAGATGAATACCATTCATCTTCTTCTCACCATTGTAGCTCAATTTGGATAAAAAATTCACTAGATGGATGTTAAGAGTGCATTACTCAATGGTGAGTTGCAAGAAAATTTTTATATGATTCAACCTCCTGGCTTCAAGGATCCTGGTAAGGAACATCAGGTTTGTAGATTGATAAAATCCCTATATGGCTTGAAGCAAGCCCCTCAGGCTTGGTACTTCAATATTGATCAGTATTTGGTTGAACATGGTTTTCAGCGCAATCCCTCTGGCACTAATCTATATGTAAAACTTTTCAGTGATGATATTGTTGTCTACATGGTTGACTTGATGATTATTGGTAATTTAGCACATTTGATTATAGCCATCAAATGGGACTTGTGCGAATCTTTTGACATTACAGATTTGGGGCTTCTCCATTATTGCTTAGGTGTCAAAGTGTGGCAGTCTGGTGACAGTATCTTTATTTCACAGTCCAAGTATGCCTATAGATTGCTTGACAAGTTTTGAATGCAAGATTGTAAACCTGCTTCCACACCCATGGAGAAAGGGCTGAAGTTATTAGCCAAGTCTGATTCACCTGTAGTAGATGAAACTGAATTCAGACAACTAATAGGCAACCTCATCTATCTCACTGCCACTAGACCTAACATCTATTTTGCTGTCAGCTACATCTCTCGCTTTAGGACAACCCCAAAAGATGAGCATTGGATTGCAAGAAGGCGAGTGTTGCAAAATGTGAAAGGCACTTCCGACTATGGCATTTTGTATAGCAGTTGCAATGATCCAAAGTTGATTGGTTATACAGACTCAGATTGGGCAAGATCAATGGATGACAAAAAATCCACTTCTGGGTATGTATTCAGTTTGGGTACTAGTGTCATCACGTGGAGCAGCAAGAAGCGACAGGTCGTGGCTCTTTCCTCCGTCGAAGTTGAATACCAGGGAACAGCTAAGGCCGCATGTGAGGCAGTTTGGCTCTGAATAATGCTTTCTAACATGCAGATGCCGGAAGTAGGTCCTTCTCCCTTATATATTGATAATCAAGGGGTGCTCAAATTGGCCAAAAATCCAGTCTTCCATGAATGTACCAAGCATGTCGAGCTTCATTGTCACTACATCTGCAAGCAGGTAGAAGACAGATCAATTTAGTTGCAGTATGTTCCGTCAGCAAACTGCAAATATTCTCACACCATTTTTGAGCTTGGATAATTTTGTAAAATTTAGGGGGCAATTTGGTGTTTTTGATAGATTGACCATTAAGGCAGGGTGTTAGAGTAATATTTAATATTATTACTATGAATGATCAATAATGTAACTAGTTGTTAGACATCTTAAAATGTCTACAGTAACAGGTAGTTAGAAGTAGGTGTTTTCTTAAATATCTACAATGTTTTGTATTTCTATAAAATGTAATCTTTTCCTAGTTTATAAATGAAGAAGATATTTTTACCAGTGAATCTGTTTTTCAGAAAATTGCCCTTCACCACCTTATTCCAAAGAACCCCATTTAATTAAAACATGTTGCAATTGTGTGGCTCCATTTGAATAAGGTCCCAACCCATGGTTTGCACAATAAATCCAAAAACAAGGCCCAAAAAGGGATAGCAAATTTACCGGTTTGGGGAAAGACATAGGAAAATGAGGTATTGCTAAAAGTGTAACTTTCACTAGATCTAACAAGGTCGATCCTTTCCAATAAATGATTGCAGTACAATGTGGCTAGTATGGAGATGAAAAATGTGATCATAAAATGTTTAGTTCTCATTGGGATTAATTTCTTCAAGGATCATATCATGAATATCTTCTAGTAATTCATCTTGTGTCATCTAATTTTTGAACCCCTTAAAAAAAGTACTTAAGTTGGCAGCTTAAGAAGCCAACTATAGCCAATTTCTTTCTCATAGTTCTCTAATATAGTATTAAAGCTATGTTAGGTTGAATATTTTACTTTTTAATGTGGTTGAAGATGATGTTAAATTATATACCTATTTATCTCATGCTAATGTATAATTACCCATATTATTTTAATGATAATTTCACTCTTTCTAATGATACTCCCTATCCTCTAAGCCATTTATAGGATTAAATGAAAATATAAATTACTTAATTGAATTTGAGTTAAAATACCTAAAAATATATACCTAGTCATGTTTACTAATAATTGATTTTATTTTTATAATTTATAAAAAATAGGATATGCAAAGGATCAACTTCATGTCAGTTTTTCTTGCAACCAATAAACACTATTTATCATTTGTAGAAGAGTATCTATAACCAAGCATGAAGATGTAATTGATTAGTCAGCAAATATCTATGATGGAATATTTTATTATAGCAATTACCTATTTATAAGTTTCTTACCTATTTATAAGTTTCTTGTTTCTAATATACTTTTATGAAAATGGTAAAAAATATTATGTAACTTTAGTAAAATATTATGAGTCATCTTATATAAAAACTTGAGGGAATCACATAAGGAATGTTTAATCATGTGATATTTGAAGGTGATATTCGAAGAAGCATAATTGAAATAATTAGTGTTTTAAATATACTTATTTTATAATTTTGAGGAAAATTAAGTAGTTGCATCAACAAGAGATAGTTCTCATTATAGACCATTAGGTAGGGCCAATCAATGAGAAATGTGTCTTGATGATGAAATGAATTATTTTATTTATTATATTTATTTTGAATTTGATTATAAAATATGTGTGATTTGTAATATTAAAATCTACTTAACATATGTGATGAATAGAACATAGACATTACATTTATTTTAATTATTGTTTTGATTTATGAATCTTACAAGTCTGGAGTAAAAAAGTTATTTTAATATTGTGTAGGATAGATTTATTTCATTCTTATTAAAATAGAATAGAATTTTTTTTTTAACCTTTTGAGTTATTTATTGATAAGCATTTATAATCATTTTGTAAACTAATTATCATTGTATTATTTTTTATGACATTCTTTATACTAGTAGCTAATTTTAAAAAAATATATCTTCTTCTTATAGTTCTTTTAACCATATAAAACGAGAATGAGGATTTAATCATCTTATTGTATAATATATAAGCTCAAATCAAAATAAAAACAAGAAAACTAAACTATATGATATTAAGTATATCTCAAGACATACCAAGCATAAGGGGCCAATATTAGGTCACATATAGATCTTCTAAGCTTGCAACCTAAGGCATCTATAGAAAATCTTATTGTTTTTCCATCTATATCTTCTCTTCAATGTCTTCATCATGGAATAAACTCTTCATATCTATTGAATCTCCAAGTAACATGTTGTAGTGATAAAAAGTGTGATTTAGATAGAGTTCATTTTTACAACTGGTGCAAATTATTTACATTAACCAGTGCCGAAGACTTTCAAGAACCCTTTTCCTCTAATCTATCCAAATTTAATGATCTTCTCTCCCCACTACAACTATAGAACTAAAATACATCTCACTCGCTCGCTCGATTATAGTTCTTTGAGCATTGCAACTTCTCTGGCTCTGATTGCAACTCATCTGGCTCGGGACAGAAAAGAAAGAATGCTGAACCTTCTGCACCACCTTCATGTTAGGCCAGCACTAACTGTATTGCTCTCCTCACTATTAGCCATGGACTTATAACCATTGAATTAGGATTGATCTTAACATTTTTCGATCAAACTAGTGTGAATGGTCTAATAAAATAATAGGATATTATTTAATAGTGAGGGAAAATAAAGCACATCTTGAATTTTTTATATTCCACATCAATAGTCTCTCTCACACACCTCAATGGGGGTGTCATCAACCAAAAAAATATCTAGCATAGTACATGCATCAAAAAATGCGAAACCACCTTGAGATTAATATTGTTGGGATTGCTCCCAACGACCCCTGACTAACCTGTCATGTCTCATCTCCTCTGTATGCACATCATATCTCTTTCGCATTGAAGACAAGCAATGAAGAAATATTTTGGCAAGATTTGATTTGATATCTTTCAACCTGTCAACTGTCTTAACTATAGATTTCACATAGATTGTGGGTGACTTAGAAAGTATTATTTTATTATCTTCTCTCTTTATCTACCATATGCGCCAAGTTCTATATAATGCATAACTCTATGTTTTGTATTCACTCTTCTCAGAGTCCAGCTCCGTAAGAGCTATAAGATGTAAGGTGTAATCTGTCAAGTTTGAAGCAAGAAGTAAAATCTTAGTTAATTGCAAGATGTTTCAGTTTATGTAATGGTGATTGTATGAACGAGCCATAGGTCAACTTGTTCAGTCAAGAGTAATATTTTATTTTGAACAATATAAATGTTTATGTCTGTTTTCCTTTATTTTTGTTCTTCGCCTATTTTCCTTTATTTTTGCTCTCCCCCTGTTTCCTTCTTCATGTGGTATCAGAGCCATGTCGGTCATGCTTACTAGGAGTAGAGGATCATGGGCCATGCTAGCAGTTGCCAAGAAATATTCATTTGAATGATTGCAACAGTCGGATGGAACCTGCCATCTGTTGAAAATAGTGGAGACAGAGATTTTTGTAGTCAAAAACTAAGTCTAACTGCTGGAAGAAGAAGAGTTCACTGTTTAATGTTTTGTCGTTGTGAAATGACAAATCATTGTTAAAAGGAGATGTCACAAAAAATACAGAAGTGCCAAAGTAGAAATTATGAAAATCGCCAAGTCAGTCTGCAAAAGTCAAGGTTTCCGTTGCAAGAGCCAAAGGAGATCCTGATTGCCAATCAAAAAGAGATCATTTTTTGTTTTATTGTTTAGCAACAGCTATTTGGAAAGTATAAGCACTAATCAAAAGAATTGTTTGTATTATATAGCGAGAAACAAGTTAAAAATTGCTGAAGTCAAATGCGATTGTAGTTTCAAAACGATCTGATGGATATGATGGATATAGTGTAATAACTCACCATAATTAACTCAACAAAATTGACCATTCTTTTTTTTTGTTTAATTTAATCATTTGTGTTTGATTCAATCGCATACTCTGGGTATCCATACATTTGGATTAGGCATTCATCCATCCGGGATGAGCATCTAACCATACGGGTTAGGCATCTGTCCATACGGGACATAAGATTTCATCTATCCAATACGGGATAGGCATCTACCCATACGGGGTAGGCATCTATCCAATCGGGATAGGAGGTTCTCTGGCCAGAGACTTAGACTCATCGGGACCATTCGGGTCCTGAGCCACTCACTAAGTACTACACTCTTCTAACAGAAGTGCACCGAGGTCGCTGTCCTTAGGAGTAATTTAAATAACATAATACAAGCTTGAATTCTGCCTCGGAATTTGGCTTAAAGCCTCGGGAAGTCAAGCGAATCCATACGGGATTCCTTCCGAATATGCATTGAATTACTTTCTCCATTTTATTATACTTATCTTTCAAATTAGGATTCTACTCAATCCTTCCTTACCAAGCCTAGACCCCACCCACGAACGCATGAGTACTGGGAACAACTCCGTCCCAAGACTGCCTACATACCCATTTCGACACGGGATCAAGTCGTAAAGTATGTAGTTCTATTTTCTACTCTATGGTTTGATGTAAATTGATTAGTGGGTACGCAACCCTTTCTAGGGTCAATGTCGCAGACAGTTTCTCTGCGGTTGCTACCCATGGTGGTAGCACTTAAACAAAGGCTCAAGATGGCCTATTGTTTGTGGCCTAAAACAACTACATCCTAACACCTATCATAAGCGTCACCCTTGACCAAATTGTCAATCACCAATATCTCTTCAAGATTAAATCAATTTCATAAAAGCATTTTACTTAATCAACACTAACGGGGGTTTACTATGGTTTAACTCAATGGATGTAAAATCATTTAAGGATTATCTTGTTAGATTATCGATCCAAGAGGGATTACCCGCCCCTTGGATTTTAACTTCCAAGTGTCCCTTATTACTCCCTAACAATTTATAGGGACGATGCCACAGACGTCGTTGATGCAGATTAATTAGGCATTAAGTGCAGTAGTTCAACACGACGGCATTACCCGTAAGCGTGACCCAGAGGCACTGTATATATGAACGCTGTTAGGTTTTGGTTTCCATCTTCCTTTATTTAATTTTCTAACTAAGAGCTATGAAAACATCATGCTTGAAAACAATTACTTAATTGAACATGTATAATTTAATTAATTGAAATAACAACTTGATGAATCATGTAGAATAAAAACCATAACTAACTTATTTATTATTCGAAACTTGAAATATAACTTGCGTAAAAATGACAATTATGAAACTTGCATATTAATAATTAAACGTGTGACTTGCATGAAGATGAAGAAAATGTAACTTTGTCATTAATAAAATGCAAATAAAGTATAAGTAATTCGCATGAAGCAAGGATGGCATAAGTTACATGCAAGGTTGAGAAATGTGTTGATTTATACCATGAGAAAAATCACTTGTAGAGCCACTGGTCCAAAAAATAGCAACTCGCTTAGACATTTGGTTTGAATTATATTAATATGAATTAATTGCTATATACCAACTAAGTGCCCCAATGGATCCTAATAGATTGAATGATTCTATTTATAACATTTGATATAATATAATTTACAATTATAAAATTTACTATAGATAAATTAATTATGAATTTACTACACAATAATCCCCAATATCTATAAATTTTTCTAAGTTAAATTTAATAACTTAAAGTTTATACTAAGGAAAAAAAATAACAATTTCTAAATTGCAATTTATACATTTATATTTATAAAAAAAAGTTTAAAAAAACGGAAAGATATGCGAATTTTTTTGTTTAAGGGTTAGTGGGGAGTGGGGCCCATGGGTCCCATCACTACTGTGGGTCTACGGAAGTAGGCCCACAGTGATGAGGGGACCCTGTGGTCCCCTCCACTACCCTGCGGCCACTGTCGTGATAGTGACCGCAGGTAAAGTGCAGGGTACCACTTCCCCGACGGTGACAATAACCGCCTCCCCCATGCACGCCGCCCGATATTTTTTGAAATGATTTTCAAGAACATGTCGTTTGCTAAATTATTATCACTTTGCAACATTTAATATATTTTATCATTTGAAATAAAGTTTATATATATATATATATATATATATATATATATGGTTTACATTCCCAATTATTTAATGATATATATAAACAAAAAGAGTATTTATGAAAATAAGAACATGAATAAAATAGATAATCAAGTTATCGCAGAGGTAGGTAATTATTTTAAATTGACTTCATAGGAAATGAAAATAGAGAGATTAGCTTCAGCAAATAAAACAGATAATTAGAAATTGATTTCACAGGAAATAAAAATAGAGAGAGATTTGCTTCAGCAATAAACAGATAATTAGAAATTGAATTCACAGGAAATAAAAATAGAGAGAGATTTGCTTTAGCAATAAACACATATAGAAATTGATTTCACAGGAAATAAAAATAGAGAGAGATTTGTTTCAGAAATAAACAGATAATTAGAAATTGATTTCACAAGAAATAAAAACAGAGAGAGATTTGCTTCAGCAATAAACAAATAATTAGAAATTGATTTCATAGGAAATAAAAAAAGAGAGAGATTTGCTTCAGCAATAAACAGATAATTAGAAGTTGATTTCACTGGAAATAAAAATAGAGAGGGATTTGCTTCAGCAATAAACAGATAATTAGAAATTGATTTCACAGGAAATAAAAACAGAGAGAGATTTGCTTCAGCAAATAAACAGATAATTAGATTTCCATAGAGGATTATTCACAGAGAAATATATTCCTCCATTGCAACTAATATTCACAGAGAGAAGTGTGTAACAAGATAAAAATATTCATGAAATCAAATGAGAATAAGGAATTACTCACAGAGATAAATAACACAGAGGATTATTCATAGAGAAGTATATTCCTCCATTTCAACTAATATTCACAAAGAGAAGTATATAACCAGATAAAAATATTCATGAAATCAAATGAGAATAAGGAATTATTCACAGAGATGAATAACACAGAGGATTATTTTCAGAGAGAAATGATTACATGAGATTTATATCTTATTATTAAGCATTTTCTGTTCGTAGGGAAGTAAGATTTTAAATGTAAGAAAAGAATTATATTTAAATTTCCAATCCAGTAAATGAAAAAGAGAGAAGAAAAGCAAGATCTGATATTTTCTAAAACAAATAATAAAGCTATCTTTCACATGCAAGAAAGATCTGATATTTCTTCTCTAAGGAAAAAATTAAACAAACAAATAAGCTATCTTTTCAATATTATCACAAAATAAAATTTTATAAAGAAAAATCTAGAAGCTATGTTTTTGGATAATACCATTTTCTCATATGAGAATGTGAAATAACAAGAGAAGAACCTGGCTTAGCGAAGTTCGATGTTGAATCCAACCTTCTAGCTATCCTCCTTAGATCCTTCCTTGCCACTTGAGAGAAATCTTTCAAACAAAAACTTAACAAATCCTGCAACGAAAATGAGACTACCAAGAAGATCCTACTACTAAAAACTTGGAAAATTTTCTTCAAAACATAATCAACTCCCTTCTTTGAAACTTGCATACAATTTTATAAGATAAATCCCTCAATTCCATTATCTAGAGAATTTAATTAAAAAAAGAGATTCTTTTCCAATATTGGACTCATGCAAATTGATTAAAAACTTAGTGGGGGAGTTACATGCAAGGTGGTGGGGATTCCTCTAGAAGCTTCTAATTCTTGCTACAACATGTGCGATAATTGGGAGTGGGAAAAAAAATAAAAATAATGCCTTTGAATTATACTCTCCAAGTCTGTGTGTGTGCTTATTATTATTCTTTTATATTATTTATTCAATCATTTTAAATAGTTTAACCAAAAATATAATAGAATTGTATTTAAATCAAAAAGTGATAAAGGAGGGTTGTGACATCCTCCCCCCCTTAATTTGTGCATCGTTCTAATGCACTTATTGAATGTATCCAAAAGAGTCTATAGTTCATGGTTAGTTTAAAACAAAAAAGGAAACAACTGTTGCATTTCCCTAGTATCTTCCCATCCGGCATTCTGTTAAACATACTGGTTCCATTGTACTCTGCATTGATCAACCTCTCTGTTGTGCAATTAGCACTGGTGCCTCTCCAAGAATTTGAATGGCTTTATCATTTTTCCTCCCATTTCCTGGACCTGTAAAGCATCCCAATTCAAAATATGTTTCTCATCAGGTACATACTTTTTAAGAAGAGATACATGGAAGACATCATGGATTTGGCTCAACTGGGGAGGTAAGGCCAACTGGTATACAACTGGATTAATACTTTCCAAAATTTCAAAAGGTCTAACATAACGAGGTGTAAGCTTGGTCTTTTTCCTAAACCTTATGGAACCCTTGTGCGGCCTAACCCTTAGGAAGACTTTCTCTCCCACCTCAAACTCCCTTGGTGTCTTGTTTTTGTCTGCATAAATTTTCTGCCTATCTGAGGCTTCCTTCAATCTCTGCCTAATTTCCTTAGTTTTCCTTTCCATCTCCTTCAACATATCTGGTCCAACAATTACTCTATCTTCAAGATTATCCCAACTCAAAGGTGTTCGACATGGTCTACCATACAATGCTTCGAAAGGTGTCATTCCCAAAGATGTTTGATATGTATTATTGTAAGCAAATTCTACAAGAGGTAGGTACTCTTCCCATTTCTTTTGTTGGTTCATACAGTACATGTGAAATAGGTCTTCCATAATTTGATTTGTCCTTTCTGTTTGACCATCGGTTTCAGGATGGTATGCAGTGCTAAAATCTAGTTGAGTTTTGATAGCTAATTGAAGAGTTGTCCAAAACCTTGAAGTGAATCTAGCATCTCTATCTGATATGATTTTCTCCAGCATTCCATGCAACCAAAATATTTCCTTAACAAAGAGCCTAGCCAAGGTAGGTGCATCATCCATCAGATTCCCTGGTATAAAGTGTGCCACCTTAGTGAGTTTGTCAATTACCACCATTATTGTATCATTCCTAGAAGGTGATGTGGGTAACCCTTGCACCAAATCCATGCTAATAACTTGCCACTTGTGTTGAGGTACATCATGTAAAGGTAATAATCCAGCTGGATGTCTATGTTCTACCTATACTCTTTGACACTCCAAACATTTAGCCACATACTTAACTATGTCATTCTTCCTCCCTTGCCAAAAGTATAACTTCTTTAGGTCTGCATAAAGTTTGTTAAATCCTGGGTGACCTAAATAAGGGGCATTATGAGCCTCCGACAAGACTACTTCCCTTAAGTCTCCTGAATTAGGAATATAGATTCTATTATTGTATCTAAGCATCCCATCCTCATCCAATGTATACCCTTCAACCTTAGGATCGGTTGGATCATATTCTAAAGTCAATTTGACTTGCTCATACCATGGGTCATGTCCCTGCTCATCCATTACTTGCCTTTTGAAAGAAGTTTTGAATGTTGCTATAGTCATTAAGTGTCTCCTCCTACACAAAGCATCTGCCACCTTATTTTCCTTCCCCTTAATATATTCAATTTCAAAATTATATTCACTTAGAAACTCTAACCACATTCTTTGTCTAGCATTTAAGTGGGGTTGGGTAAAGATGTACTTTAGTCCTTGGTTATCTGACTTTAACTCAAAGGGCTTCCCTAGTAAGAAGTGTCTCCATTTCTATAGGGCATGCACAATCATTGCTAACTCTAAGTCGTGGGGTGCATAATTAACTTCACGAGTCTTCAACTTCCTAGATTCATAAGCTACTACCCCTTCATCTTGGACAAGTACTCCTCCTAAACCTTCAATAGAAGCGTTAGTTATGACTATGAAGTGCCCATTTGGATCTGGTACTTTTAAAATGGGTGTTGAAGTTAGTTTCCCTTTCAAAATTTGGAATGTCTTATCACTTTGTTATGTCCACACAAACCTTTTACCCTTCCTCTATAATGAGGTGATGGGGTTTGCTATCTTAGAGAATCCTTCCACAAACCTCCTATAGTAACCCGCTAGCCCCATAAAGCTTCTTACCTCTAAGACATTTTTAGGGATCAGCCATTCTACTATTGCCTTTATCTTATCTGGATCAACTGCTATTCCTTCCTTGATATTATATGCCCAAGGTAGTGAATCTTTTCCTCGAAGAAGGCACATTTTGACAATTTCTCATATAACTTATGTTCTCTCAACCTTTGCAAAACAATTTGTAGGTGTACTAAATGTTGCTCCTCATTCCTAGAGTAAATCAATATGTCATCCAAAAATACCAAAATAAATTTATCCAAGTAATCATGGAGTACACTACTCATTAGGTTCATAAATGCAGCTAGGGCATTGGTTATACCAAAAGGAACTACTGTGAATCCATAATGCCCATATCTAGTCCTGAAAGTTGTCTTCGAAATGTCCTCCTCCTTAATTCTGAGATGATGGTATCCTAATCGGAGGTCTATCCTTGAGAAAATTGCTGCTCCTTTCATTTGGTCAAAAAGATCCTCTATTCGAGGTAAGGGATACCTATTCTTTATTGTGACCTTGTTCATCATCCTATAGTCGATGCATAGTCTTAAGGTTCCATCCTTCTTCTTAACAAATAAGACTAGCACTCCCCATGGTGATATACTTGGCCTTATTAATCCCTTAGCTAAGAGCTCCTCTAATTGCATCTCGAGCTTTTGTAATTTAGTTGTGTTCATTCGGTAAGGTGCCCTTGACACTAGTTCAGCTCTAGGTAGTACGTCGATAGAAAAGTAAAACTTCCTTTTAGGGGGGTAAGCCGGGTAATTCCTCTAGAAATACATCCTTGAATTCTATTTTAAGAAAGGGGTATTTTCAAAGGTTGGGGTATTTTCCTCTTTTCCTTCATCAATTTCAAGCATATAGATTAGGCCTCCTCTTCTTCTTTCCTCCTTTAATTGCATGGCTGATATGGTTTCTATATTAATGGGGTTAAACTTTCGTTGGATTTTGACCCCTTTTCCCGCATCATCCAAACATTCAACAACTTTATTATAGCAATCTACATTAGCTTGATGGTCTGTTAACCAACTCATTCCAATAATTACATCATACAATCCTGGGGGTGCCACATAGAGGTCTACCCTTATTCAAACTCGGGAAATTATACCCTTGCCCTCGACAACACTTAGTTACTTCCCTAGCCATTCTAGGGTTTTACCTGAAGTTAAATTATGTAGTTAGTTATTGATTTAAGATTTTAAGATTTAATTTCTACCATTACAAAACATTCCCTTAGTTGTGTAAATTGAAGTGAGCACAAGGCCTAGATTTGAACCTTTGCTCTGATACTACATGTAATAACCCACCATAATTAACCCAAAAAAAATTGACCATTCTTTTTTTTTGTTTAATTTAATAGTTTGTGTTTGATTCAATTGCATACTCTGGGCATCCATCCATTTGGATTAGGCATTCATCCATCCGAGATGAGCATCTAACCATATGGGTTAGGCATCTGTCCATACAGGACATAAGATTTCATCTATCCAATACGGGATAGGCATCTACCCATACAGGGTAGGCATCTATCCAATCAAGATTGGAGGTGCTCTGGTCAGAGACTTAGACTCATCGAGACCATTCAGGTCCTAAACCACTCACTAAGTACTACACTCTTCTAACAAAAGTGCACCAAGGTCGCCGTCCTTAGGAGCAATTTAAATAACATAATACAAGCTTGAATTCTACCTCAGAATTTGGCTTAAAGCCTCGGGAAGTCAAGCGAATCCATACGGGATTCCTTCTGAGTATGCATTGAATTACTCTCTCCATTTTATTATACTTATCTTTCAAATTACTACTCAATCCTTCATTACCAAGCCTAGACCCCACCCACGAACGCCTGAGTATTGGGGACAAGTTCGTCCCAAGACTGCCTACATACCTGTTTCGGCAGGGGATCAAGGTGTAAAGTATGTAGTTCTATTTTCTACTCTATGGTTTGATGTAAATTGATTAGTGGGTACTCAACCCTTTCTAAGGTCAATGTCCCAAATAGTTTCTCTACAATTGCTACCCACGGTGGTAGCACTTAAACAAAGGCTCAAGATGGCCTATTGTTTGTGGCCTAAAACAACTACATCCTAACACCTATCATAAGCATCACCCTTGACCAAATTATCAATCACCAATATCTCTTCAAGATTAAATTTCATAAAAGCATTTTACTTAATCAACCCTAAAGGGGGTTTACTATGGTTTAACTCAATGGATGTAAAATCATTTAAGGATTATCTTGTTAGATTATCAATCCAAGAGGGATTACCCACCCCATTGATTTTAACTTCCAAGTGTTCCTTATTACTCCCTGACGATTTATAGGGACGATGCCACAGATGTCATTGATGCAGCTTTATTAGGCATTAAGTGCAGTAGTTCAACACGATAGCATTACCTGTAAGCGTGACCTAGAGGCACTGTATATACCGAACACTGCTAGGTTTTGGTTTTCATCTTCCTTTATCTAGTTTTCTAACTAAGAGCTATGAAAACATCATACTTGAAAACAATTACTTAATTGAACATGTATAATTTAATTAATTGAAATAACTACCTGATGAATCGCATAGAATAAAAACCATAACTAACTTATTTATTATTCGAAACTTGAAATATAACTTGCGTAAAAATGACAATTATAAAACTTGCATATCAATAATTAAACGTGTGACTTGCACGAAGATGAAGAAAATGTAACTTTGTCATTAATAAATTTAAATAAAGTATAAGTAATTCGCATGAAGCAAGGGTGGCGTAAGTTACATGCAAGGTTGAGAAATGTGTTGATTTATACCACGCGAAAAATCACTTGTAGAGCCACTGGTCCCAAAAATAGCAACTCGCTTAGACATTTGGTTCGAACTATATTAATATGAATTAATTGCTATATGCCAACTAAGTGCCCCAATGGATCTTAATAGATTGAATGATTCTAATTATAACATTTGATATAATATAATTTACAATTATAAAATTTACTATAGATAAATTAAGTATGAATTTACTACACAATAATCCCCAATATCTATAAATTTTTCAAAGTTAAATTTAATAACTTAAAGTTTATACTAAGGAAAAAAAATTAACAATTTATATATTTATATTTATAAAAAAACCTAAAAAAAAAAATATATTAAAAAAAGGGAAAGATAGGCGAATTTTTTTGTTTAATGGTTAGTGGGGAGTGGGACCCACAGGTCCCATCACCACTGCGGGTCTGCGGAAGCAGGCCCGCAGTGATGAGGGGACCCCGTGGTGCCCTCCACTACCTTGTGGCCACTACCATGATAGTGTCCGTAGGGGAAGTGGAGGGTACCACTTCCCCGACTGTTACAATAACTGCCTCCCCCATGCACGTCACTTGATATTTTTCGAAATGATTTTTGAGAACATGTCGTTTGCTAAAATATAATCACTTTGCAACATTTGAAATATATATATATATATATATATATATATATATATATATATATATATATATATATATATATATATATATATATATATATATATATGGTTTACATTCCCAATTATTTAATGATATATAAACAAAAAGAGTATTTATGAAAATAAGAACATGAATAAAATAGATAATCAAGTTATCGTAGAGGTAGCTAATTGTTTTAAATCGACTTCACAAGAAATGAAAATAGAGAGATTTGCTTCAGCAAATAAAACAGATAATTAGAAGTTAATTTCATAGGAAATAAAAACAGAGAGAGATTTGCTTCAGCAATAAACAGATAATTAGAAATTGATTTCACAGGAAATAAAAATAGAGAGAGATTTCCTTCAGCAATAAACAAATAATTAGAAATTGATTTCACAGGAAATAAAAATAGAGAGAGATTTGCTTCAGCAATAAACAGATAATTAGAAATTAATTTCATAGGAAATAAAAATAGAGAGAGATTTGCTTCAGCAATAAACAGATAATTAGAAATTGATTTCACTAGAAATAAAAATAGAGAGAGATTTGCTTCAGCAATAAATAGATAATTAGAAATTGATTTCACAGGAAATAAAAACAGAGAGAGATTTGCTTCAGCAATGAATAGATAATTAGAAATTGATTTCACAGGAAATAAAAATAGAGAGAGATTTGCTTTAGCAATAAACAGATAATTAGAAATTGATCAGATTTCCACAGAGGATTATTCACAGAGAAATATATTCCTCCATTGCAACTAATATTCATAGAGAGAAGTGTATAACCCGATAAAAATATTCATGAAATCAAATGAGAATAAGGAATTACTCATAGAGATAAATAACATAGAGGATTATTCACACAGAAGTATATTCCTCCATTTCAACTAATATTCACAGAGAGAAGTATATAACCAGATAAAAATATTCATGAAATCAAATGAGAATAAGGAATTATTCACATAGATGAATAACACAGAGGATTATTTTCAGAGAGAAATGAATACATGAGATTTATATCTTATTATCAGGCATTTTCTGTTCATAGGGAAGTAAGATTTTTAATGTAAGAAAAGAATTACATTTAAATTTCCAATCCAATAAATGAAATAGAGAGAAGAAAAGCAAGATCTGATATTTTCTAAAACAAATAATAAAGCTATCTTTCACATGCAAGAAAGATCTGATATTTCTTCTCTAAGGAAAAATTAAACAAATAAATAAGCTATCTTTTCAATATTATCACAAAAGAAAATTTTATAAAGAAAAATCTAGAAGCTATGTTTTTAGATAATACCATTTTCTCATATGGGAATGTGAAATAACAAGAGGAGAACCTAGCTGATTGAAGTTTGATGTTGAATCCAACCTTCTAGCTATCCTCCTTAGATCCTTCCTTGCCACTTGAGAGAAATCTTTCAAACAATAATTTAACAAATCGTGCAACGAAAATGAGACTACCAAGAAAATCCTACTACTAAAAACTTGGGAAATTTTCTTCAAAACATAATCAACTCCCTTCTTTGAAACTTGCATACAATTTTATAAGAAAAATCCCTCAATTCCATTATCTAGAGAATTTAATTAAAAAAAGAGATTCTTTTCCAATATTGGACTCATGCAAATTGATTAAAAACTTAGTGGGGGAGTTACATGCAAGGTGGTGGAGATTCCTCCAGAAGCTTCTAATTCCTCCTACAACATGTGCCATAATTGGGAGTGGGAAAAATAAATAAAAATAAAAATAATGCCTTTGAATTATACTCTCCAAGTGTGTGTGTGTGCTTGTTATTACTATTTTATATTATTTATTCAATCATTTTAAATAGCTTAGCCAAAAATATAATAGAATTGTATTTAAATCAAAAAGTGATAAAGGAGGGTTGTGACATATAGTGCAGTAGATAAGTTAGAATATGTAATGTTATGAGCATGAAGCTTTGAAAATGTGAAAGGTGAATAATGCAGATGTGTAAGTTGTTGTCAAAAACAAAAGATAGATCACTAGTCATGTGAAGAAAACATAAGTGTTGAAGCCGCTATAGAGGACTAAATTGGATGGAAGTAGAAGTCAACAAACAAAAGGCAGTGAAAAAGATATTCATAGAAATTGAACAAGGATTGAAGCAAGAAAAAGTTTGGAGCAGATCGCTAAACAAGAAATAGTTGAGTATAGCCACAATTGTTGGATGAAAGGTTTGATGCTTGTATTTTTAAGTGTGTTTGAAGATCAAGAAAATTTTATTTTGTTGTTTTGGGATTAATTTTATTTTTGGTAAAATGTTATATAGACTCAAAAGATCTTCTTGAGCAAAGGGTGTCCTGGTATGTTTTGTGTTGTTCATTTTAAAGTTGGATTAGTTGATGGTTGAAAGTTTGGGAAGGGTGCCTAAGTATGTGTCTAGGTTGAGAGAGAGTGAAAGATTGTAGGAGAGCATGTTTACTGTTTGTTGAACAATGTAAGAAAGAGTAGTGATAAAAGAGACCAAAGGAGGATATTAGTTGTCAAAAGTCATAAAAAGATCAAGGAAGTTATCAACAGATAATGAAGAAATATTGTTGAATGTAGCAACATTCTATAATTTGTGTAAGCATGTTTGATGCCAAAAGAGCCCACTGAATTTGAGATCCCCAAGCACTAGCAATGTAACTCCGTGGGAGGTGTTGATAGAACAAGTGAATCACACTTGAACATATGATGGACTGGTTGCTAGAAGGGCTAGAGCTCATGGTTAGAGTATCCCAACAGGATCATGAGATTTCCTAGGTTTGATCTCTAGTATTTGAAGATGTCGAAGCATCAAAGAATGAAGTCAAAAACAATTTAGAATTGGTAGTTGTGATTAAGGAGAAGTGTTGGAAATAATCCCAACTACCCATGACTAACCTGTCCTATCTCATCTCCTTCGTATGCCCATCATATCTCTTTATCCATTTAGTGATTTCTTCTGACTTCCAAATTTTTGATTGCAACACTCAAATGACTGTCTTTGATTTCTGTGATCTCGTCTATTTTCAAATTGCTTTGGTGGTGGCTTCTACTTCCATCAAAACATCCAAATCAATACATCATACAGATAGTGGAGCTTCAACTACTCAAAGATGACTTGATTCTATAAAGACTAGTAACTCAACGATAGAACACTCTAATAACAAATGGAATGTCCTAAATTTATATCTTAACTAATCCATTAAAAACTCACACACTTTGCAAACTGACCTCTAGATTAGAATACCATAAATTACAACTTCTTTGCTTTCCCTAAAACAAAATCCATTTCCAGAAATGTTGTCTCCAACTTTGGACATAATGTTGAAGATACCTATGAGGCAGGCATTGAAATCTACTCTGACACCTGGCATGTATTTGTCCCATATCGGGGTAGCTTGGAAGATATCGACCAAAGAGATATTTTGTCTCTTTCAGCATGCACCATTATGTTGCACCTCTCTCTCCGGCCATGCACGATTCTATGGTTCCTCTTCCTCTCTCCTCGTTACTCCATTCCGCCTAGGCTCTTCCTTTAAATTATGTGGCAGTTCCAGTTACCATGTCTAACAAAATTCCTCTCTATTCTATGCCCCCTCACCTCTCCTTACGCATTGATGGGCATCAATATCTTTTTCAATAGCTCTTATTTTCGCAAGAAGTCTTGACTGCAGAGATGCACGGCTGGATTGAATATACAGATATGACCTCCCGACTCTATCTTTCCATACTAAGACTATCCCTCTTGTCCCTTCCGTTTATTTCTTTTCATTTTATTTTAATTAATATTTTATCCATTTAATATGCAGTCGAAGGGGCCGATGGTGGGATGTGACAAAACCCTCCTTTTATAAATTGTACCTGTTTACTAAGCCCATTAACTTATCTGAAGAGCAATATAATAATTCTGTTTAAAAAACAAACATCTTGATCATGTGACACAAATTTCCAGCAATTTTTATTCGGTAAAAATATTTCAAACAAAATCAGAAGCGAAACAATAACCATGAATAATGGCAAGAAAAATTACTTTGGGTTTTAGTGGTACAATTTCAAAGTAATACCTAATTAACAGTTACGTATAGATGCAATGATTGTCTTACTGTTTCACATCATAATATACAAGAATGGGGCTGCGCACACTGTAATTGCCAAAGCTCCAAGTCAGTGCACCTGATAGTAAAGCGTAATTATCTGGTATGACTTGACTTTCAATTTTTACATTGTATGACATCTTCTGGTTGGAGGACGTGAAAGTGAGTGTATCTGGTTCCACTGTCACGTTCATTCCAAAGGGTGCATCTATTTTGACTTCATATGTAGATTTTGCAGGTCCCACATTTGTAACAGTTCTTGGAAATTGAGCCAAAAAGGGCTCGCTTGCATTGCTAATAACCATTATGGAAGGATAGTTAAGTTCCCATACTCCTTGTTTAGATAATTTTGAAGAACAGCTGATAAATTCTCCTGTCAGCAAACGTAAAGATGTTTCATTGTATCCTTGGCTACATAGCATGTTGATATAAGAATTTGCATCGGTGTCATAGACAAGCCCTGGATTGATGGCCTTCAGGGGATTAATCTGCCCTGCACCATATCCTAATTCTGCAGCTTCATTGCCGTCTAGTGTTGCATCTAATGCTGATGCTGCATGACAAATGAAATTGTGTCAAGAGTTAAGTAAAGATAAATGAATTTAATACAATTTTTGGGTATTTGAATCGATATCCACCTGTGGTCATGAGAGCGGATTTAATAGCAGCAGGAGACCAGTCAGGATGAAATGACTTGACATAGGCAGCTGCTCCTGTGGCATGAGGACATGACATGGATGTTCCGGAGATGATATTGAAATCCACTACTCTTTTGTCCAAAGGATCTATGCTCATTGGTGCAACTTTTGACCAAGCCGCTAGAATATCTACACCAGGTGCGGTGATATCAGGCTGTCAAGGAATTATAATATGAATGGATTTGTTTAATAGTTAACTATGAGCAATTCAAGTCCCTTGTAAACGAATTTTCAAATTCCAATCAGATATTTGAGTTTTCATACCTTTAGAAGATCTGGCGTGATTTTGCTAGGACCTTTAGATGAGAATGAAGCTGTTATAGGTGCAGGTGAATCATTCCCAGCCACACTTTTTGCTATACTTGCAATAGGAGACCTATTAAAATGTACAAGAGTTAAAGCATAAAACGTTTCTTAAAGCATGGTTTTATTCAGAGTTTTCATTTTTTATTCAACTACCCATGTTAGAGGTTTTGATTTCAGTTTTGATTTTTATTTGTACCATAGATATAATCATTCTAAATGTCAGTACTTGTACAATTTTTCAGTAATCTTGAATAGGGGCTCTAATATTTTAACCAAATTTGGATGTAATTCTTAATAACTGGGATGACCATACGGCTGAGTACTCCCATACACTAGAACAACAACTCTAATCTTAAAGGGCCCATCTGCAACCATCATCATCCTAAACTGCAAGTAATGTTAGTAGTGAGATGTAGAGTTATAAAACATATAATCAATATTACACTTATATTTTAAAGGCAGCTTACTAATTCATACTAAAATAATTGTAAAAAAATAATTATATTTAGATGATCATTTACCACCCTATCCAATCCTGAAAAATCTTTCTAAA
Source organism: Cryptomeria japonica (assembly GCF_030272615.1). Taxonomy (NCBI): domain Eukaryota; kingdom Viridiplantae; phylum Streptophyta; class Pinopsida; order Cupressales; family Cupressaceae; genus Cryptomeria; species Cryptomeria japonica. Next base: position 173,497 of record NW_026729041.1, on the reverse strand, counting down.
CTTAGTTTAATATAGCAATCCCCATTTCACAATATAAAAATTCTAAAATTTTGAAACTTTCCTAGATATCCTAGGCGACTTTCTACTCAATCAAATACATCTTTAATGGAGAGAAAAGTAATTCATTTCATTGGTCAACCCATTTACCTTGTAGAATTGATGTAAGATCTGACAACCTCTCCCTGCTTGCGTGAAATAACTGTGGCAGGGACCATGAACGAGAAAGCAGTATCATTCATTGGATCGTACATTATTATGGCACCTGCCCCTCCAGAGACATACACTCCACCATCTGGCAGATCACCGGGGCTTGATAAGTAGCAAACGACTATTTTTCCTTCGACTATACTGGGGTCCAGAGAATATAACCCGCAACCACTGATCAAATTCACAATTAACAAATGGAGAGCTTTGAGTTCAACAAAATGAACAAATATAATTGAAGTAATTCTTAATCAATATCATGTGATTTTGTTACGCATTTCACCTGGAGTCCTCTGAAGAAAAACCACCAGAAACATTAGCAGCATCTCCTCCATATACTAAAGGATACCAAGGCTGCTCCATTATGAATGTGTTTATAGCATGCCCCTACGTCACCATAAACTCAACACATTAGAACTTTGACCACTTAATATCAGTGGAAACAATGATATGTTCAATTTACCTCGAAAGACATCTGATTTCCCAAAGTAAGTTCTGATTTGAACTGGCGATCAATGGTGCTTGCAGCCACTGTCAGAGACCAGGGGGAAAAGTTGCAAACAGATCCCTCAAGGGCATCGTTACAAGCAGAATTTGATGTTAAGATTCCTCTCTTCATAGCATGGAATGCTCCTATTGCAATGCTATCTTCGAAGTAGTCAGGTGGGGGAAGGAAGCCTCCAGTTGAATAACCAATTGAAACAGAAATGACATCCACACCATCATAGATTGCATCATCAAACGCTGCAAGGAGATCTACATCGCTGCAAGAAAGTGACCAACAAGCCTTGTACATAGCAATCCTTGCACCTGGTACTCCTCCACGTACATTTCCTTGGGCTAGTCCAAAGAGGCTGGCATTTCTGACAATGCTTCCAGCAACTGTGGAGGCGGTGTGTGTTCCATGGCCATCTGAATCTCTTGGAGAGAGGAACTCGCCGGCAGGTAGTGGAGATGTAAAGCCTTTAGAATAAAAGCGTGCACCTATTAGTTTCCTGGGAAACAGTTAAAACTCAATTGTCAGCATGGCAAAAAATTAAAAAAAAAAAATTTCTGCACTAGTGTTTCTGAATGGGAAATGGATTTAGTTCTAAAAGTAGAACGAATGAGTGTTTACTTATTGCAGGCTTTAAAGTCGGGTGTTGTCTCGCACAGTCCCCTCCATTTTGAGGGAATGGGACCCAATCCCGCGTCATCGAAACTTTCTGATTCCGGCCATACCCCTACACGCAAATTGGGTCAGAAATTTTTTCAGAATTAATATGGGAAATATGCAAAACCATTATACTGTCTCTTCTGTGGTACCAATGAGGCTTCTATTGTTTTACTTTTACCTGAATCTAGAACGCCAACAATTACGTCACTTTGATATTCCAAATAATTGGTTTGCTGAGACAGAGGAAGTCCCACAAAATCCCATGATCTACTTGTCAAGAGTTGAGCCTTTTTGCTTTTAAACACCGAAACTACACCCTCTGTGCCTATAATTCTTAAACAAGCACGACATTGGTCAATATTGAAACATGTCTCCTACATAGAGCAAGGAGTGCAAATATACAGCTTGCATAAAGGAATTTATCAATTCAAAAAATTTGTTGTCCACCATTATGGTATGTCGACAGCATTCTAATAATTCCTACAATTAGTTTGGGTAAATACGGCGCAATCTTACTTGAGAGATGTTGGACATGAGATGAAGAAAGCCAAGCCGCGAATCCATTAAAGCTCTTCCAATAACTATGAACCAAAGATTCATGTGCTGCCTCATGGCTTAACAAGCATATTGAAAATATTTAAATTAGAAAAATAGCTCTTCTTTAGAAGGACAGAGTGGACATACAGAAGGAGGAATTATATAAAAACCTTCCAAGTACAGGATGAAGCAATAAAACGTGGGATGCAGTCGCCGCTGTTTGGGAATAATCTGGGGATGGAACATCACCCATGTACACAATGTAAAGCTGATTTGGCAGAGAATAAAATGTTAGTCATTAATAATTCAAACAGAGGGAGATGAAGTTATTTACTATATAACATAGAGTTGGTAGAAGGAGAAGGGTAAAGATATTGCCTTTACATTCAAGTGTTGAGAAGCAGAGGTGCAGAGGCTGAGGAGAAAAATGAAGGGAAACACAAGATGAGAGATGCCTGTGGCTGCCATTAAGAGGTTAGTAATATTTTGACTCTATCAAAATGCAATGGAACAACCTATGTATTTATTAAATTCTGGTGTTTAATAAATAAATATAACATTGGCGTTTCACAGATATTAATGAAAAACAACAATAACAGATGCAGCATTTGCCGTTTTCTTCTTAGTACAAGTTTTGAGAAGGCGTCAAGGCTAAAACCATCGATTGAATCGGAAGTCGGATGTATTTATACCCGCCTTTAGCGCATTCTTAAATACTATAAAATCCACACAAATTGTTCGAATTTGAACTAAAATTTAATATAAAGGTAACTATATATTTTTAACAAAGGATGACCACTACGGACTAATCTCTTTGCGAATTCGATGATCCCCAAGGGATAAGGTGTTAAAAGAGTTTTTGGGAAGAATTAAGAGGATAATTAATACGTAAGTTTTTAAAGATATATGAGAATTAAAATTTTTATATGTAAAGAATAAGTATACAAATTTTTAAAAAAGGCTAGTTTTAAAAAGTTTTGAATTTTTAATATTGATGAGAATATATTTAGTATTAAGATTGAACAAATAATCAAATAGTTATTATATGAAATACTAGTGTAAAGATTAAAAATAACTATATATTTAAAATTAGTAGCACAAAGACAATCATATTACAGGAATTGAATGAATTGTGGCAAAAAAAAATGAGATAAGCAAGTGGCATAAAAATTGAAGCGCTTCAAAGAGTTCTAAACTCTAAAAACATCATTGCCCTTTAAATCATCGATGTAAATTTCTTTCCTAACTACTCTCCCTTCTTTAACTATTGAATCTAAACCAAAAGATACAGGACCACCTTGTGGGCTCAACTCAATTTTTATTTTCATTGCTTGGCAATGGTAAGATGAAAGGAGGATGAATTGTCCACATAGATGTGATCTCATTTACCTTCTAGCAAGGACCCTATGACCCACCTCTAATACCTTCCCCCTTTCTACAAACCTCCACATAATCCCTCAACTTTGAGGAAGCCTATTAACAAAAAATATAGGGATAAATACTTGAGTTTTGAACGTCAAAGAGCTTTTGATGTTGTAGTCTTTATCCCAAATTTGGTCCATTTAAGGTGAACATAGAACTAATTCCAGACAGAAGATATCTTAACTTAAATAGAAGAGTAAGAACACATACAACACCTTATGCTCTATGGCTTTGATTCAACAAGATGCAGTGTTAATCTCTAGATGTCTATCTATGGTACCTTCTTTGCCAATATCATCTCCCCTTTAAAACATTGACTTGTCCTCAAGTCAATTTTTTCATGTTATAAGTATGTCCTTGTATATGTCTTGGAGGCTATCAAAATTATTTTCACACTAATTTATGGCCAACTGTAGCTAGTAGATGTGGATGTGGGGCTACAACAATTGTTACTCTAATTATAGAACTGTGGTGGGTATTTAAGGAGTTTGGAAGAATTGTTGTGTATCTAAGTACATTGAAGATATGAGCCAACCATAAATTAACAACCTCCCATAGCCAATGAAACTGGTGCCAAGTCTTATCCTTCTACTCTTCTAATTGTTGGTATTGGCCATGTAGGGTATTTATGTCTACCCAATCCTTCTCATCTAGATCTTCTAATGCATCATAGCTACTTGATTTTTGGATGATCTATAGCTCTAGATTATCCACCTACGCCTTGAGTAGAGCTACTATCAATGACCATTATAAAAATAACTAATATAACCTACTCACATCTCTTTCAATATCCTCCATTGTATTGATTTGGTTTTCCAATGACAAGAAAGTAGTTGTACACTTTTTCCTTTCATCATCTATTATAGCCTTGGTAAGCTTGATAGTTACATTATTTCTTAGAGTATCCTTCTATAGTGTGGTATCCTTGAGGAAGTTTCCTCTATTAGGATTCTTAACCTCACTAGTAGTGGCTATGATATGTCCCCTTGAATTAAATTCTAAAGTTGTTGGATTAAATTCACATTATTATTTTATCTTCCTTCATGATATATGGCTTTTTTATTTTGATGGGTTTTTAATAAGTTTTTGTAACGTTTGATAGTTAATATGTAACTTAAATAAATATTACAAATATAAAAGATATAATAGAGTAAATGATATGCATATAATAAAATATTTTTTAAATAAAAGTTAGAATTTGTGTTCATTTGTGTTATGAAAGAATACATGCAATGGAAATAGCACAAAGAAGAGGGATACATGTTAAGGATATCAAGGAAAATGGAGCAGAAATGGTAAGTTGGGTACATGAAGAATTTGAAGGTGAAGTGGACCAAGGAGGATAGATTTTTTAAAGAAGTACACACGATAAACAATACACCAAGATTGGACTCCCAAATATAATGAAAGTCTAAATATATAATGTATATAGATAGATAAATGACATTATTGTTATATATGAGAGTAACATTATTTATAAATAATGTATACATTGTTTCCATTCTTAACCAGCTTTGAATCTTTCTTCTATGCTTTTACACCTCATCCTATTTCTTTAAACAAAGAATTTTAGTAAACAAAATCAAAGATAGTTGATTGTGTGGCTACTGCAAGTATAATTGGATCTTGCAAGGCTATTCTTGGTCTTTGAATATCAACCACATTATGTTGCATGTTAAGATAACCGGTGAAAAACTAAGAGGGCGAGCGAGGGGGGGGGGGGTGGTGAATCAGTTGTTAACAGATTATGAAAATTTAAGCACACAAACCTTTTACCAGAATGCATAAATCAAATATCAGAATAATAGATATATCAATTAAGCACAGACATAAACCATAAAAAAAATACCATGCATCCACAAAACATAACACCAAGATTTGTACGTGGAAAACCTGATAAAGAGAAAAACCACGGTAGGAAGCCTACCCACAGTCAAATAATACTTCTGCAGTAAGTATGTGATTACAATAAGGGGCCTGCACATGCAAGAAGGTCAATAGCCTAGAGTGCACTGCTCATCACAAAGGACTCTCACTGATTACAAAAGAAACCTAGACTACAATCTAGAAATAAGAATGAACTGCAAGAATAGCATCTCCTATGCCTGACTACAATTTTAGTTAAGCTCAATGTCAGAGGTCTAAAACCTCTTACACAAACTCAATTCGATCACCTATGATTGACCAAATCCTCTCCATATGATTACCAACCCAGTACCTAAACAATTAGGTCGGCCACCTAAAAGATGATACAATAAATCCATTACATAAACCTGCAAACCAAAGATAATCCAAGTCGACCTAAGAATAAAACAACATTAACCAAACAATAAATCCAACCAGTAACGCATTAGGAGAATCCACCAAAACGTTACATAAACCGGTCCATAACCTAGCAGAATAAAGCTGGACCTAAAATAGGTCGCCATTAACCAAATCAAATAACACCATCACACATGTTAACCATCAGCATCCTGAAAACCTTCTAGAAGCTGCACCACCACCACTTATCAAATTCATCAAAAGATCTTCAATAAAGCTCTGCCGGTAGAACCCTTACTGGTAACCAAAAGTCTTAGTAGAACATATGATAGCTTTCGGATCACCATATCCCAAACCAACTGAATGTGACAAGCATCTGAACCACATGAATGACCAAACCAAACCAATTCCACCAATCGAAATATACCAGAGACAAATCTCTTGATCATCATGAAAGTCAAACCACTCTACCGGAATCCAGTAGACAACCAAATAAGCTAGTGTTGACATCAATGACAAACATCAATGCAACACATAATCAATTCCTCCAAATTGCCAACATTGCCTACTATGCAAGAAATTGAATCTTTTTGGATAGATAAATTGGGATTGATAAAAAAGTCAATAGAAGATGTTTGTGAAAATTTTGAGCTTGCTTGAAAATCTATAATTCTATACTCAAATTCCTCTTTCCATAGCTCCAAGTTAATGCACCTATAGCAAAAACAATTCGTATGTCAAATGCTTGGAAATTGTCTACTTTGTTTTTTTCATTGAAATTTTAATTCTAAATAAAATTCTATACCTTTGAAGGGCAAAAGAATAGAATAGTTTGTAGCCTTAATCCAACCATTTTGGGTACAACCTAATGAAAGTAGTTAAGATCTGTAACTCTTGGCCTTGAAAGGCACTTCAATGTTAGAAAAGTAAATTGGACCAATCTCCAAAAATAGAGCGAAAAAATAGAAGTCTTACACAATTGCACTTTACTTATAAGGTTTGAGATGTATATGACCTTTCTTGCTAGACAATTTATAAAGTCGAATATTTTTAATAATCTTATTTTCTCTTTATTTATATTCTCCTAAGTTGTTATAAATAGCAAGTCTTGTGATTTGTTCATATTTATGAATGTTAAATATTTTGAAATTTGATGTCTTAGCATCTTTCATTTATTTCTTATGATCACCCTCAACATAAACACCATTCATTAGAGGTGTTCAACATTTTAGATGTGTAAAGTAGAGATATATTCTAAAGATTTTCGAGCCCATCAAGTGTACATGCACTCCTTTACATATTATTAACAAGAAATTTGAATATCTATAAACAATTCTAAAGAAAAAAAAAAATTAAACCATCTAATAATCAAGAATATGAAAAAAACAAAACTAATTACTACAAGTTTAAAAACAAATAAATCAGCATTTTTAATATAATATTCAAAAATTTGCAATCAATATTTATTTATAATAATCTTTTTAATTAACGATTAGTCTTTCAAAGATATTATGAATAGACACTAGTTTTATTAGACATTTTTCTGTTTACCAAGACTGTTAAATTATCTGAAGAACTCTATGATAATTCTATTCAAACAGTTCGCGTTGATCATTTGAGACAAATTTCTAGCAAGTTTTTGTTTCTAAAAATCATTACAACAAAAGCAGAAGCAAATCGACAGCTATGAATAACGAGAAGGAAATTTAATTTGGGTTTAGTGGCACAATTTGGAAAGTAAATTTGCCCAATAAATAGTTACTCATAGATGCCATGATTATATTGGTGTTTCATATTATAATATACAACAATGGGGCTGCGCACACTGTAATTGCCATAGCTTCAAGTTAATGCACCTGTAGCAAATCGTAATCATTTGGTAAAACTTGACTTTCAATTTTTAGATTATATGACAACTTCTGTTTGGAGTAGGTGAAAGTGAGTGTATCTGGTTTTGTTGGGTATATGAAGTCCAACAGTCACATGGTTGTTTGTCTTTCTGAGAAGACTCTTCATTTCATATTTGATATGTTTATATAAATGGCTGTGTGTAGCCCATATATGATGTACTATGTAATTGGATATTGGTTAATAAGAATTCTCCCTGTATTTTTTGTGGACGTAGCCATTTAATGGTGAACCACGTTAATCTTGTGTCTTGAGTTCTTTGTTGTGTCTATTATTCTTTCTGTTGTTTTGTGTTCATTATTATGTGTTTTCTTTGCTCATTTTAAAACTAACAATTGGTATCAGAGTCACGGTTGGCTTGAGCAGAGATGGGATCCGATTGGATAGTTGATCCTGGAGTTGGGTGCTTTTATGTTATCAATAAACAAACTAGAGTTTCAGATGATGAGGCCGAATCAGTCATCAAAATTTTTTTTGGCAGTCTAGACTCGGTAGAGAGTGATGTCCAAGTGTAGGTTGAAACCAAATGTCATTGGTGGGATGGCTGGAAAAAGGAGGAGACTTTGGCTGAAGAAGAAGAGGGTGTGTTGTATTCATTGTTTGAAGAATAGACTAGTTTGTTTCCCTTCCAAGATGAGGAGGATGCCTCCCGGGGTGAGGAGGATGTAGTCTTGAATCTAGCGAATGAGGATGACCCTGAAGAAGAACAAGTAGATTGCAAAAGTGATGATTTAATGTTGCAGATTGTAGCAGTGGAGGCAGAGTGCAATGCATTGATTGTAGGTACTGCACAAGTTTTCCGCACAAAATACAACAAATTCATTCAGTGAGGCAATCATGAGAATTGGGAGTGACATTTGTAGGCTATTCACACCTATAGGAGAGTTTTATATTTGGGCATAAAAATCTGATAATGATGATCTAGATATTCTATTACGGGGGAGCACAAGAGCAAGAGACTTTGATGGAGGAGTGTATTATGCATCAAAAGATAGTAGTGTTCCTGATTATGGATTACCAGATGAAGTAGTTAGAGAATATGTTCTTAACTCCGATCTGACTTGGAGAAGATTAATTCACACTGTTCATGAACAGAGTTTGGCGATATTAAAATCTTCTCAAGAGCTGGTTGTAGTATGAGCCTTGGAATGGAGATGTAGGGAATGTTACAGGCTATGCTGGTTGGACTTCACGGGGGAGATTGTTGGGTATATGAAGCCCAATAGTCACATGGTTGTTTGTCTTCCCCAGAAGACTCTTCATTTCATATTTGATATGTTTATATAAATGGCTATGTGCAGCCCATACATGATGTACTGTGTAACTGGATATTGGTTAATAAGAATTCTCCCTATATTTTTGGTTGATGTAGCCATTTAGTGGTGAACCACGTTAATCTTGTGTCTTGAGTTCTTTGTTGTGTCTATTATTCTTTCTATTGTTTTGTGTTCATTATTATGTGTTTTCTTTGCTCGTTTTAAAACTAGCAGGTTTCACTATTATGTCCATTTCAAAGGGTGCGTCTATTTTGGCTTGGTAAGTAGAATTTGCGCATTTGTAACTATTTCTGGAAATTGAGCAAAAATGGGCTCACTTACATTGCCAATAGCCATTATAGAAAGATAGTTAAGCTCCCATACTCCATTTTTTTGATAAATTTGAAGAACAGATAATGAATTCTCATGTCAGCAAATGTAAAGGTGCTTTATTGTATCCTTGGGTACATAGCATATTCATCTAAGAATTTACGTCGGCATCATACACAAGCCTCAAATTATAAGATGTTTTCCTATTTACCAAAACTGTTAAATTATCTAAAGAGGACTATGATAATTCTGTTCAAAATAGTTCATGTTGAACATTTTAGGCAAATTTCTAGCAATTATTCGTTCCTAAAACTTATCACAACAGAACTAGAAGCAAAATGAACACTGATTAACGATAGGGAAATTTAGTTAGGGTTTTAGCACCGCAATTTTGAAGTGATCCCTAATGAATTGGTACTCATAGAAGCCATGATAAACTTAATGTTTCACATAATATTATACAACAATTGGGCTATGCACATTATAATTGTCATAGCTGTTGGAATGTGAAGTCAATTAGGACTTTACTTTCATATGTGTCATACAAGTTGTCTTCAATTAGGACTTTTCTCCTCTATGTGTCATACATGTAGTTATGTGAGTCGTACTTACTATATTTAGTAAGTTGTCTCAAACTAGGACTCTGTAGCTCAGTTATGTTGACTTAGTAAATTATTAAGTGAATCATAGGAGAATCAAGTTGGACTCTATATGTGTCAACCTTGTAGATGATTGAGAGCCACATATAGGCTTAGTCAATAATATGACTATAGTGGTGGCATTAGAAGGGTTAGAGGTGCAAATTTGAGAACTTAATTATAGCATCAAGTTTCTCAAATTTGTATATATATAGAGTAGATTTCCCTCTTTTGAAAACAAGGCGAGAATAGTTTTTTAGATTGTTGTAACTTGTAATTCTTGAGAATCAATATGAAAGACAAAATTTGCTCATGGTTTTTTACTGGTATGTTTTTACCAAGTTTTTCCACATAAATCTGTGTGTTATGTGCTATTGTTCTTCTATGTAAATTTTCTGCGCTTGTTATTTTTCTTACAATTGATATCAGAGCTTAGGTTATTTGTGTAGAAGTTGTTTGTTTCTAGAAGTGAGAAATGGCTGGAAATAGTGTTACCAGATTTGAGGTACATAAGTTTGATGGTTCGAATTTTCCTCTATGGAAGCTTAATATTCAAGCTTTGTTGGTGAAGGATGGATGTGACAGAGCTCTTAAAGGAGTATCATCAAAACCTGCAAATATCAGCATGGGAGATTAGAATACCATGCATAGTGTGGCTAGAGCAACAATCCAGTTATCTCTAGAAGATTCAGTTATGTTCAATGTTGCAGAGGAGAAATCTGCTCATGAATTGTGGAATAAGCTTGCAAATTTGTATGAGATGAAGTCATTAGCAAACAAAATTCTTCTAAGGAGATAGTTGTATAATTTGAGGATACATGACAACTCATCTGTCACAGATCATCTGAACAATTTCAACACACTAACAAGCAAATTGGCTTCAGTGGGTGTGAAAATCGATGAAGAAGATAAGGTAGAAATATTACTTTGCTCCTTGCCAGATAGTTGGGATCACTTGGTTATGGCTCTCAGTAATTCTGCACCAAGTGGGAATCTTGTCTTTGAGGATGTGGTGGCTTCTTTAATCTCTGAAGATTCAAGGTGGAAGAAATCTCAAGAATCTTCTTCTAATGAAACCCTTGTTGCAAGAGATAGAACTTGGGAAAGAGAAAATATTGAGTGTGAACAAACCAGGTCCAAATCAAAGGGGCAAAAAAAGGTGAAATGCTGGAACTGTGGCAAGAATGGACATGTCCATAAGGATTAAAGGCTGCCAAAAGCATCCAAGGAGAAACCTAGTACAACTGCATCTGAGGCAAACACTACTGAAGTTCAAACACCATTGGAAGATGGAGAGGTATTAACTGCTAATTTGAGAAGTTCTTTACTTCATGTTTGGATTATTGATTCTGGTGCATCCTTTCATATGACACCACATAGAGAGTGGTTTACTACTTATCAGTCTTGTGATCATGGTGATCGTGGTATGGTCTACATGGGAAATGACAACGCATGTGAAGTTGTTGGTGAAGGAGAGGTAAGAATCAAGATGTTTGATGGAGTAGTTAGAGCTATTCAGCATGTTAGGCATGTACCTGGTTTAAAGAAAAAATTACTTTCACTTGGAATGTTTGATGAAGAAGGTTATAGATTCAGTGGTAAAAATAGTTGTCTCAAGGTAATAAAGAGAGTTGTGGTTGTGCTAAAGGGAGAGAAGGTTGACAATCTCTATAGATTAGTTGGACAAACTAACATTGGAGAGGTTGTTGTGGTATCTGATGTAAAGATGGACTCATTATCAACCTGGCATCAAAGGCTAGGCCATATGAGTGAATGAGGTCTCAAGGTATTGCTAGATAGAAATCTTCTCCCAGGTGCAAAATCTAAAGATTTAAGTATTTGTGAACATTGCTTGTTTGGAAAATAGAATAGACTGAGTTTTTCTAGAAGTACTACCAGAAGCAAAGATGTTTTAAATCTAATTCATTCAGATACTTGGGAAGCTCCTGTAACATCTATTGGAGGTTCATCATATTTTGTTTCATTTATAGATGATCATTCCCATAAGGTGTGGATTTATCTTCTAAAGAATAAATCTGAAGTGTTTTCTTGTTTTAAGAGGTTTAGAGCTCTGGTAGAGAATCATAAATGTAAGACAATAAAATGTCTTAGAACTGATAACGGAGGTGAGTTTTGTTTAACAGAATTTAATCAATTTTACAGTGAGCATGGAATTGCAAGGCATTTGATGGTTGCTAGTACACCAAAAAAAAATGGTGTTGCTGAATGCATGAACCGTGCAATCATGGAGTGAGCCAGATGCATGCTAAGTAATGTTGGTTTGGAGCAGAAATTTTGGGGTGAGGTTGTAAATACAACTTGTTTCTTGATCAATAGATCTCCCACTACAAATCTTGATAATAGAGTTCTAGAAGAAATATGGAAAGATAAACCAGTTGATTACTCATTCCTCCATATATTTTGGTTGCAATGCTTATGTACATATTCCCAAAGAGAACAGAAATAAGCTGGACAAGAAGTCCCCAAAATGTATTTTTCTTGGCTATGTAGAAGGTACAAAGGGGTACAGATTGTGGGATACTGCTGCCCACAAGATTATTGTTAGTCGAGATGTGTATTTTAATAAAAATTCAATGCAAAGAGGTAAAGACCAACAAGTTATAGAAGTTATTCCAGTAGAGGTTGAAAAACCTGATGATCATCTAGATGTGCTTGATGAAGAACAACTAGATGCAGAGCAACTAGATGAAGATCAACATGAAGAACAACAACCAGTTGATCCACAAGGTGAATCATCACCTTTTTTAAGAAGATCTAGTAGAGTAATCAAACCGCCTACAAGGTATTCTCTTACTTGTAATTCTTCTTATGCATTATTTACTAATGTTGGTGAGCCTAGTTCATGTCAGGAGGCTTGTGAAGCTAAATGTGCAAGCAAATGGGTAGTTCCTATGGAAAAGGAGATGGAAGCTCTGCATAAGAACAAACTATGGCAGCTTATGCAATTGCCTAAGGGGAGAAAATCTATTGGGAACAAGTGGGTCTTCAAGTTGATCATAGATTTACATGATAATTTGGAGAGATATAAAGCTCGATTGGTGGCCAAGGGGTATGCACAGAAATATCATATTAATTTTGATGAATTTTTTTTACTTGTTGTATGGTTAAGTACTATTAGAGTTGTTTTAGCTCTTATTGCTAGTCTTGATTTGGAGTTAGAACAATTAGATGTAAAAACAACCTTCCTACATGGTGATCTCCTTGAGGAGATTTATATGCAGCAACCAAAAAGTTTTGAGGAAAGAGGCAATGACAATCTTGTTTGTAGGCTGAGAAAATCATTGTCTGGTTTGAAATAGGTGCCAAGGTATTGGTTCAAGTGGTTTGATTCCTTCATGTTGAATTTGGGTTTTAGTAGATGTGACGCTGATCATTGTGCCTATTTTCAAAGATATGATTATGGTAGTTTTATTATTCTACTACTGTATGTTGATGATATGTTGGTAGCAAGTCCCAACATGTATAAAATCATCCATTTGAAAACTCAGCATGCTAGGGAGTTTGAGGTGAAGGACTTAGGCAGTGCAAATCAGATTCCTAGAATGAGGATACATAGAGACAGAAACAACAAGAAATTATGGTTGTCACATAAAACTCATGTGGAGAAGGTTTTGCAGCTCTTCAATATGCAGAAAGTACAACTAGTTTGTACTCCATTTCCTATTCATATTAAATTGTCTTCTGAACAGTTCCCTAGCACAGAAGTAGAGAAGACACAGATGTCTCATGTACCATACTCATCAGCAGTAGTAAGTCTTATGTTCACCATGGTGTGGACCAGACGAGACATTACACAAGCAATGGGAGTTGTCAGTAGGTACATGGCGAATCCTGGAACTGATCATTGGGCAGCTGTGAAGTGGATTCTCAGATATTTGAGAGGCACTTTAGATGCTACTATCTATTACAATGGGAGTAGTCTTCAAGTTAATAGGTATGTGGATGCAGATTTTAGTGGAGACAGAGATAATAGAAACTCTACAACAGGTTATGTTTTCTCTTTATCTGGAGGTGTTGTTAGTTGGGTGTCGAAGTTGCAGGCAGTGGTGCCATTGTCTACTACTAAGGCTGAATATATGGCAGCAACACATGCTAGCAAGGAGATTATTTGGCTTCATAAAATTTTGGGTGAATTGCAAGTGAAGCAAGATAACATGGTACTGCACTGTGACAGTCAAAGTGCTTTACTCTTAGCACAAAACTCAACTTACCATTCCAGAACAAAGCATAGTGATATTCAATATCACTTTGTTCGTGAAGTGGTGGAAGGAGGACAGATCTCTTTAGCCAAGATTCACACTGATGTAAACCCTATAGATATTATGATGAAACCTGTTAGTATAGAGAAGCTTATTTGGTGTAGAACTTCTCTTGGTCTGCAGATTATGTGATGATAGGCAGCATTGGAAATGGTCTTTTAGTAGAGGAATTATTTAGAGTTTGAAACTTGACTTCAAGTGGGAGAATGTTGGAATGTGAAGTCAATTAGGACTTTGCTTCCATATGTGTCATACAAGTTGTCTTCTATTAGGACTTTGCTCCTGCATGTGTCATACATGTAGTTATGTGAGTTGTACTTACTATATTTAGTAAGTTGTCTTCAACTAGGACTCTGCAACTCGGTTGTGTTGACTAAGTAAAGTATTAAGTGATTCATAGGAGAATCAAGTTGGACTCTATATGTGTCAACCTTGTAGATGATTGATAGCCACATATAGGCTTAGTCAATAATATGACTATACTGGTGGCATTAGAAGGGTTAGAGGTGGCAAATTTGAGAACTTAATTATAGCATTAAGTTTCTCAAATTTGTTTATATATAGAGTAGATATCCCTCTTTTGAAAACAAGGCGAGAACAGTTTTTAAGATTGTTGTAATTCTGTAATTCTTGAGAATCAATATGAAAGACTAAATTTGCCTATGATTTTTTATTGGTATATTTTTACTAGGTTTTTCCACGTAAATCTGTGTGTTATGTGCTATTGTTCTTCTTTGCAAATTTTATGCACTTGTTATTTTTCTCATAATAGCTACATGTCAATGCACATTAATAGAAAATTGTAATCATCAGATACAACTTGACTTTTAATTTCCACATTGAATGATTTCTTCTGGTTGGAGGATGTGAAAGTGAGTGTATCTGGTTCCACTGTCATGTTCATTCCGAAAGGTGCCTCTATTTTGGCTTGCTAGGTAGATTTTGCAGGTCCTACATTTGTAACTGTTCTTGGAAATGGAGCCAAAAAGGGCTCACTTACTTTGCCAATAACCATTATAGAAGGATAGTTAAGCTCCCATACTCCGTTGTTAGATAAATTTGAAGAACACACGATAAATTCTCCTGTCAGTAAACGTAAAAATGTTTCATTGTATCCTTGGCTACATAGCATATTGATATAAGAATCTACGTTGGTGTCATACACAAGCCCCAGATTGATGGCCTTGAAAGGATTAATCTCCCCTGCACCATATCCTAATTCTGCAGCTTCATTGCCATCTAATGTTGCATCCAATGTTGATGCTGTAGCAACAAATTGAAATTGTGAAGATAAGAAAAATAAAATGAATGTATAAATTTTTTGGGTAGTGAAATGGATATGCATCTGTGGTCATGAGAGCGGATTTGATGGCAACAGGAGACTTGTCAGGATGAAATGACATAACATAGGCAGCTGCTCCTGTGGCATGATGGCATGTCATGGCTATTCCAGATATTATGTTAAAATCCACTACTCTTTTGTCCAAAAGATCCATGCTCACTGGTGCAGCATTTGACCAAGCTGCTAGAATATCTACACCTGGTGCAGTGATGTTAGGCTGTCAAGAAAATATGATGTGAATAGATTAGTGTGGTAGTTAGTAAGAGCCATATATCTCCCTTGGAAAGGAAATTTGAAATTCCAATCAGATATTTTAGTTTTCTTACCTTCAAAAGATCTTGTGTGATTGGGTTGGGTTCTTTAGATGAGAATGAAGCTACTATAGGTGCAGTAAATCATTCGTAGCTGCACTTTTTGCTATACTTGCAATAGGAGAACTAGTAAAATGTACAGGAATTTAAACATAAGACACCTCTTAAAGCATTATTTTATTTAAAATTTTCATACGAACATACTACTGTACAAATGGTTTTATTGAAGTAGCCATTTTAGAGCTCTTTGAAAATAGTAAAAAGATAGCTTTTTGTTTCAAATTCTTTTGTTGTATCATAGATATAATGTTTCTAAATGTGAACATTTGTCCTATCTTTTATTGTTGGTGTTGAACAGAATTCAAACTTTTTAATCAATTTTAAATGAAAATCTTAATAGCTCAATTGCTTTTGGATTTCATTGTGTGTGTCAATTTTTTAACATCAACGTTTTGAATCACACTTCGTGATTCATCATCGGGATGAGCAGGAAAACCAAGGAGATGAATCACTCCAGTGTGATTCCAAATGTTGATGTTAAAAAATTGGTACATACGATCAAATCTAGAAACAATTATTATACATTAGCATGGATTGTGGAAACTTGATAGCACTTATCTTAATAGCTGGATGATTATATGATGATTATATGAGTGAGTGTTATCAAAAACTAGACCAAGCATTATAATTTTAGAGGGTCCATTAGCATCCAAAAACATATTCATAATTAATTTCTTCCATTATATTTTAATTAATTAAAAAATACACACTTTTAAATGATATATATATATATATATATGTTGTTATGAAGAGGGTCTTGAATAGGCAAGATTAAATATTAGAGAGTTTTGCATAAAAGAGTTTCAAAAATAAAAATGAATTCAATTATTCTAAAAGTTTTAATGATAGATATGATTAGATGTATCTTCTAATATTTTAATAAACCATATATAAATATAAGCAATTTGTAAAGGTTTTGTATCAACTAAATCATGAATAGTTTAATGCTATAATACTCCAAGCAGTTTGGACAAAATTATCTTTTTAATATGTTTGCATACTAAATATTTGATTATGTAGTGTCGTAAATTGTACACCCTCGCTAGGGTTGTACAATTTCATGCTTAGGTTAGCACCCACCTTAGTGTGTCTTGCATCTTGCATTTCTAATTCCCCTTTTGCATTTAATTAATTAATTTAATTAAATCTAAGGTCATGTTTCATCACTTTACATATTCTAAAGCTGGGCCCTTTAACCTAAGTGTGCCCCTTTTCATCTTATTCCTCCAATGAATCATTTAATCATAAACCCTAACTATGTCTTATTTTGATTGTTTAGGCCTAATTTCGATTATCAAAACATCTCGAAATCAACTGTAACTTTGCGACGTGCTCTAATACTATCATATCTAACGGCCCCAAAAATTTGGTGAAAAGTTGGTCCGACCGTGGTGGGAATGCACATAGTCTGCGGTTTTCCCTGAAATTTTGGGAGTACAATCCTATGATATAATAATGCTTAACCCCAAAATATTAGCAGAAAATTCAAATCCTAGGTGAAATTAAGATCTAGGGTTTCATATTTAAGAGCTCTCTTTCTTCATTTGAAAAGGGTCTTCTTCTAAGAATCTAAGAGAACATTTTTGGAGCATTAGAGCCTTCTTTGCAGCAAAAGAGTAGATCTTAGAAGTCTTCAACAAAATTCAACATTCATCCATCGAACATTCATCAAGCATCATTTACTCAATTGGGGGCTTTTGAAGATGTAGAAGAACAATAGGAGACCACCGACTGACAATTGGCTTGTACCTCTCCCTTGGGGTTTGGTATGGTTTCATGTTGTTTTCATGTCTTTGCATAAGCTTCATTTTGATTCACATTCACACTTTAAATCATTTTGTATTGTGAATTTAGATTATTTATTTTGTCAATTATAAGCAATTAGGGTTTACTCTTTAGGGTTTCTCTAGGTTGTTTACTTTCATTCTTAGGATCTTGCACACACAAAAGGTTCTTGCACACACATTTTCAGTATATTATCAACTATTCATGGAGGTGCAAATCACCAACACGGGGGTTTGAATAAGGCAAAACCCTATATAGACATCCCAAACCCTCTTTTTTCACTTTAGGAACAAGCTCGGATCTAAGCATTGCTGGAAGTTTCAAGACCGGAAGAGCACACAGGGACAGTTCTGGGTTGTAGATGTTGGCATAAACCCCAATAAAAAGGGCATGGTTCCTTGGAAATGCCTAGGATAGTGGCATGGCACCATGGTCCTGCCCTTTGTCAGCAGGACTTGGAAGAACAACACTTTGCAGTCTCAACAATCCTTTCTGTCAGTTTCGGCTCTAGAATTGCAGAATCAGGACAGTGGCATGGCACCTTGGTCCTGTACATTGCTTCTCAGATTTTAGACACAAGTGCACCTCTGATTTTTCCTTCTAATATGTTTTTTGCAGCAGTATATTAGTTGTTCTTTGATCTGCATTCTCAGATTAAGATTTGTTTGCTTACTTGTTTTCTAGGTTAGATTGCATTTGGCGTCATTCCTCTCTCTCAATTACAAAAAAGGAATAGAAAACCTAAGAGGTAATCCACGACTCTCTCTTTCTCATAAGAAGTAGCCGATAGGTGTTACCTCCCTAGACTCTTTCATATTCCATGAGTGTGTATGAGAGTGGGATTAGGGTTTCCATACTTAGTCTCACTTTTGCTCCTACACATCTTTGGTGAACCCAATGTGAATCCAATTTAATTTTCATTGCATTTCATTGTTAGATCTAGATCTAACTTATTTAATTTTCTTTCAAAACATTTAGAAAAAAAGAGATAGGTTCCTTTTATTTTCCTTGCATTGTGTGTTTAAGTTTCATTCAATTTTTATTTCAAAATGTTAAATTTTTATTTACAATATGTTCATGCTTTTGATTATGTATGCAATTTTTTTTATTATGAGTTTAGTAAGGATGAATTAGATGAAGCTCTAGATGATTTTTTTAACCCTAAGCCTTCTAAACCTACATTTTCCCAAAAATTAATCAACCTTGTTACTATGCCATTTCGTGGTGATGAGAAAGATAAGTTGAATGATTCCTCTCATGGTCAAATTCCTATCAACTCCTCCACTAGATTTAGCAACACGGTTGACTCTCATGATTCCCTCTATTATGTTATGTCTCCTTTTGAGTCCAAATATAAGCCTTTCAATCACTATGATCATGCTTTATTGGATGATACCCTTGATGACTTTATGTCTTTTCCTAAACTTTCAAACAAGAATAATGCATCTAAAAGGTTAATCAATATGATCAATGTGACTGAACATAGAAAACCACTCTTTGTTGCCCAAGGTTCTTGTCCTTCTCCAACTTCACCTCTTCCTAATCAACCTCTTTTCATGGTTCAAGGTGGATATAGTCATGATTCCTTTAGCACTCCCAACAAGCCCATCATTATGGTTCAAGGAAGGAATCCCACTAAGAGTCCTTATAGCTATGCTAGACAACTGACTAAGGAGAGTTATAATGTAGTTGCCCATACCTATAACATGATAAATAATAGGAAACCTAACCCTCCTTCAGTTGTTCTGACTCCTCTACCTAATCCTCAACTCATTCTGCCTCAAGCACCTTGCATTTCACATACCCTTGGTAAGGAATATGATCTTGTCAAACAACTTATGGCTACTCCTGCCAAGATATCCCTTTGGGATTTACTTCAAACTTCCTCGACTCATCATGAAATGCTATAAGATGCCTTGAAAATATTGAATGTCCCACCCGCAATCACATCCAATAATATGGCTTCCTTGATTCACTCTATTACAACACCTAAGGCTCATATTTTGTTTACACAAGATGAGCTTCCCTCTAGTGAAGTTCAACAACAATATGATCCCTTAATTATTGTGGTTATTGTAAATGATAGGGTGATAAGATGAAAACTAGTGGATAATGGATCTGGCATTAATGTTTATAGCATTAACTTGTTGCATAAGATCTATGTTAATACATCTCTTATTAAGCCTAATTCTCTCACTATTTGTGGCTTCGATAATGTTGCTAAATCTTCATTAGGTATCATCACCTTTCTTGTTAAGGTAGGTCATGTTACTTTACCTACACCTATCCATGTCATGTCTGGAGAGTTGATGTACATCTTGTTGCTAGGGAGACCCTGGATTCATAGCATGCAAGTTGTTCCTTCCACATTGCATAGGCAAATCAAGTTTATTCACAACAATACAACATACACCTAGTTAGGTGAGACAAGATTTTAGGCTTGTTTACAAACATCAAATTCCAAATCCTCTTCAATAAATTCTTCCCCAACTATCTTAGACAATTCCTCTAAAGTTTCTACTTTGATTAGTGTGACCAGTTCATCAAACCTATCTCTTATATTTGGATTGATTCCCAATAGTTCCTCATGTGGATCTAAGGTTCTTGAGGAAGAGTCTTCTCAGCCCGATTCTACGATTGAGAACACTTTATCTCTTGAAAAATATTCTTTTAGAAGATTATGGGGGATCCTTGGATTTCAATCCTACTTTCATAGGGGAATATAAAATCCCCCTAGAGATCCTAAGGTCGAAAAGAAGAAAGAAGAAGAAGAACCTAAAAAGAAATCTACTTTATCTAGGTCATTGAGTAATAACTTTGTGGTGGCTTCTCAGAATTCATCTCCCTTAGTTTGTGGTCTAAAGGATTTTGGTCCTTCACTTTTTCAAATCCTCCTTCTTCGCAAATGACTAACCTTTATGGTCCTAGTTTTCATATCCTAGCTAGGTGTGGATATAATGTAAATGGATGTGGTGCTCAAGAACAAGATATTAAGGTTCCCTTGGAAAACATCTTCTGTGATATGACATTTGTGCTTGGTTATGATCCTTTCAAGCACACTAAAGCCTCTAAGAGACCATCTATTAGTGTTAATGTCATTTCAACTTCTCTTTCGCTAAAATATCCAGAATATATTGACTGTGACCTTTCTTGTGTCTTTTCTTTGGATGTTTTTTCTACCGATGATTCCTTAGCTAAATTCTTGGGAGCTTATGACAACCTTCCTCATTATCACCATAACTGCAGTTTTCCCTATTGTCTAAATATGGAATCTTACTATAGGAAAGAAATAAATAACAATGAGATAGTTAAATTATTTCCTCAATTAAAAGACACTCCTCAACAAATCAATCTCTTGATAAATGACACCATTGATATCAAGATGGATCCTGGTATTGAAGACAAAATCATCAAGATAGGGAAATGTCTTGACAAAGAAGAGCAAAACAGTATGTCGAGTTGTTACATGAGTTCTCTAAGAAATTTGGTTTGATATATTCTGACATGCTTGGTGTAGATCCTACGATTTTAACTCACAAAATTGTCCTAATTCGTGATGCTAAACCTGTGAAGCAGAAGATTTGAAAGATTCACCCTAAAGTGGCATTACTTGTTAAAGTTGGGATTAAAAAACTGTTGGAATCTAGATTCATTCATCCTATCGATTATTCACCATGGATTTGAAACATTGTGGTCATGGCTAAAGCTGAAAACAAGATTAGGATGTGTAGGGATTTTCAAGATTTAAACAAGGCCTCTTTAAAGGATGACTTTCCTCTCCCGAATATCGATATAATAGTGGATTTAGTAGTAGACATTCTTTATCAATCTTTATGGATGGTTTCTTAGGATATAATCAAATCTTCATTAATCCCCAAGATCAATATAAAACTGCTTTTACCACCCCTTGGGGTACGTTTTGTTGGATTGTGATTCCTTTTGGATTGAAAAATGCAAGTGCAACTTATTAGCATGTTATGAATATCATCTTCCATGACTATATGCATAAAACCTTAGAAGATTACATTGATCAAACGTTAGACAAATCTGTTCTTCGTACAGATCATGTTAAGATCCTTCGTCAAATCTTTGAGAGAATTCATAAGTATAATATGCGTTTGAATCCCCAAAAATGTGTTTTTGGTGTGGATAGTGGAAAACTATTAGGATTCATAGTTTCACATCATGGCATTGAGGTGGATACGAAGAAGATAGATGTTATTGTTAACATGCCACCTCCTAAGAATGTCTCCCAAGTAAAAAGTTTGCAAGGAAAGATCCAAGCTATTCATAGGTTTGTCTCTCAACTTGCAGATCGTACCTTTCCCTTCACATAATTGCTTAAAAAGAATATCGCTTTTCAATGGAATGAGGCTTATCATCAAGCATTTGAAGACCTAAAGACCTATTTGGCCAATCCTCCTATTCTTCAACCTGTTGATCCTACTAAGACTTTCCTTCTATACACCGTTGGTTCCCATCAAGCTCTTGTAGCCTTATTGGCACAATGTGATAAGGATGGTAGAGAAGGCCCGGTTTATTACATAAGTCACATTCTACTTGATTACGAAGTCTGATATTCTGCAAAAGAAAGACAGTGCCTTGCTTTAGTCTTTGCAACCAAAAAGTTGAGGCATTATCTCTTGAATGCTGAGATCCATGTTATCATTAAATTTGATCCTCTTAAGCATCTTTTCTCCAAAACTAACCTTTCCAAACATTTAGCTAAGTGGGTTATGATGTTGACCAATTTTGACCTTAAGTTTGTCTCACAAAAGCCAATAAAGGGTCAAGCGTTGACTGATCACTTAGTTGATGCTCCTTCACCCTTCTCCCTACCTAATCTAGAGTCTTGTTTAGATGAATACATTTTTTCCATTGAGGTTAATGAGACTTGGGAATTGTACTTTGATGGCTCTAAGTTTCGTACAGGATCGAGGGCAGGGGTGGTCTTAATTTCTCCTCAAAAGAAGCCTATTCCTTTATCATATCGTCTCAATTTCTTATGTATCGAAAACATTGTTGAATATGAAGCTCTTATAGCTGGGATTAAAATAGTCTTGGTGTTGAGTGTGAAACATCTACATATTTATGGAGATTCTCAACTAATCATAAGACAAGTGATAGGAGTTTATCAAGCTAAGCAAGACAAATTATCACAATATAGAGGTCTACCTTTATCCTTGCAAAAATTCAATTCTTATACCATGGAGCTTGTTCCTTGAAAAGATAATCGACACGCTAATGCGATGGAATGTGTTTCCTCTCTTGTGTCTATAGAGGACCCCTTTGTAGATCTTAAATTCACTATTCACAACCTCACTACCCTGGCTATTGCTGATAATCCTAGTGATGTGGCATATTGTTGCATTATAGATTCTGATGAATGGTATTCGCATATCATGAGATATTTGAGTGATGGTACCTTTCCTGACTCTTAAAGTAAGAATACTACAATTAGGATTTGCAAATTGGTTGCTACATACATTATCCTTTGTAAAGCTCTTTATAGGAGGGGTTATAATGGCATTCTTCTTCGATGCTTAAACAAAGATAAAATCCCTATTGCTCTTGAGGAAGCACATTCAGGTGCTTGTGGGGTGAATTTTGGGGGTAGGTCCTTAGTTCAGATATTGCTCTAAATGTGATACTATTGGAAAACCATGGAAAAGGATTCCTTTGCATTTGTTAAAATATGTCATCAGTGTCAGTAACATAGCAATTTGATCCATGCCCCTGCCCAAGAACTTCGATCATAGGTAGAATCTTGGCCCTTTTCTACATGGGATTTGGATCTTGTTGGTAAAATATCTCCTCCTTCATCTCAAGGACATACCTTCATCATAACTACCACTGATAACTTTATGAAATGGGTGGAAGTTGTTCCTCTTTGATCCACTATCGTTGAAGTAATTTGTCAATTAATTTTGGAAAACATTACTTCTCAATTTGGGATACCTTCTGCCTTAGTTTGAGCTAATGGAACGACATCAAAAAATAAGGATGTGAAGAATTTTCTCGAGAAATATAATATTCAACATAGATTTTATACACCAAATTATCCTCAATCAAATGGTCAAGCTGAGTCTTCTAATAGGATAATTGAACAAATTATCTGAAAGACTATAAACAAGCATGGTAAGGATTGGCATACTCAATTAACCTATGATCTGTGGGCCTATAGCATGAGTGTAGGTGTTTCTATGGGTTGTACTCCTTATAATCTTGTTTATGGTGCTAATGCCATTATGCCTTTGGAGTTATAAATTCCTTCTCTGAGAGTTTCTCTTAGGGGTATAGTGGATGATGATTCCTATAGAGAGCATAGACTTCAAAAAATTGAGATTTTTGATGAACGGTGTATAAATGCCCTCGAGCATATTCAAGCATATCATAAAACTTTGCAACGAAGCTACAACATTCCTTTTTAGTAGGTGATTTGGTCCTTTACAAGAATCGACGTTACGTGAATGCCTTACCAGAAGAGAAAGGAAAACTCAGCCCTAATTGGCTTGGACCATACAGTGTTGTTAAGGTCTATGGATCAGGTTCTTATAGGATAGCAAATGTGGAAGGTACGCCTCTCAAGGAACCCATAAATGCTATGCACCTTCATAGATACTATGCCTAGTTATTTTTCTTTTTCTTTCTCTCTTCCTAGTCTTCTTTATTCTCTCTCTCTCTCTCTCTCTATCCCTTTCTTAAAAATTGGGTAATATGTTAGCATGTCTTCATTAAAATAGGTAAGATTGAATGATGTTATATTGTTTGGTTTGCATTACTTCATTCTCGACAAGCATGTTTTATTACTTTGTTGTTTATCTTTGATTCTTTTTATGTAAATTGTAATAGATTTACATTTCATATGTGCTAGCATGTTATACATTTTCTTATGTGTTAAGTAGAATTATATCATGTTGTGTTTAATTAGAGTTAATTAAATCACACTAGTTATATAGTTCTAAGGCTTAATACATTCTTCTTTTGCATAATTAAAGTAGCATTTGATTAAATACTTAGTTATCTAATTAAATCACACATGTATCAATTTAATCATGAAGCATTGAGAAATCAATCACATAGAAATTAAAATTAGATATACATGCTCATTACTCAATATGTTAATTCTAATATAAGCAATGTGTATATTGTTCAAAAATTAAAATAACATATCCATGAGTATCATAATATATACATCAATACATCAAAATCATCTCCTATCCCTAGAACTAGTAACTGAAGGATGGTGGCTAGATTCCCCCTCCTAATCTGGCCGTGGGGGTGGCTCCATGGGGGTATATCATGATATGGACTGCAAGTGACTCCGCGAGGAACTCCTACGATCCCTCTCCATCATGATCCCTCAGTATGTGGTTGCCTCTGTCTGTGATGCTGCTAGGTCACGTTCTATCTATCATAATCTCTCTCATGGGGCCTCCACCTCCGTTTGAATAGGGGACAAAATGTCCTCATGTCATCCTGCATTCCTCTGGGATCTATACGATATTTGTGAGGAACTAGGAATGTGCTCAGTCACAATAAGGTTTGTCACTGTATTTTGAATCAGAGAACGCCACTCTTGGATGGTAGCTACAAGATAAAGAGAAATTTCTATCAGTAACATTCTATATCATCAAATCTAAGTAAGTAAGATACATAAATTAAATCAATAACATGACACTTTATCTAGATCTCGCTCTCACTAGTAGGGATTGTGGATAGCAATTGCCTAAGACTGGGATCTGCTAGGCTCTCCGCGCTCATACTGTCTTTGTATAGTAGGTGTGGGCCGATGGGGACCAGGATCAGGACCCCTTCTAGGGTCCCTCTCCACCTAAAGTGGGAGACTTGGTGGATCTAGGGCTATGGTATCCTCCCTAGAGTGATGAGCGACTGCATTTGACTCGTCCTCCTCCTCCTCTTCGTCATCCTCCTCATCCTCCTCCTCATTGTCCTCCTCATCGTCCTCCTCGTCGTCCTTGTCACCCTCCTCCTCATCTCCATCCTCCTAATCATCTCCATTTTGATCTCCCTCTTCGGTATCAAGATCATCTCCATCTCTGCCTGTCTCTTGCTCCTCTGTATCATCAGCTTGATCATCTGAGCCCTCCTCAGATGCATCATATTCATTTTCGTCAACTAATTGTCTCCATGGTCCAAGGCTCCCTCCAAGGAAGTCTACTGGGAACATGGCTCCAGGGTATGTACTCACCCACCATGTGATGTACGGTCGATGTGCATCTGAATCATCTCTATAATCTATCGCTATGCCCTCATTTGACCCATCTGATTTTGTAATATCGATCTCATCACTGGTAGGCCTAGGAATGGGTCCTAGCCTCGACATCATGCGTGAGTATCAAATGTACACAGGCACATCAATAGGAACACATTGCCTGAACCCGAACTGTCGCCGAACTTGGTCAAAGTAGAAGGGAATGACTATGTGGCTGTACCACCCCTCTAATAAACGGTTCCTCTGCATGTTGAACATTTTCCTATGTATCCCTGCGCACATGTACATCCTGAGGTAGGGTCTCCATATGACCCCGCCTGCTATCAATCTATCCAAGCTCAACCTCCAATACAGGAGATCGCCCAATCACCACTCAAGGGTAAGAGGATAAGAAAATACCCTAGGCTTCTCTAGGAATAGCTCTATGGGGGCTCAACCAGGCCTAGTGCAGGTAATATGCTCAAACATCCACACCTATAGTAGCGTGCATGTCATCAGGCTGTATCCTTGCCCAAACACATACTCCCTAAGGTCGTGATAGAGATACATGAGCATGCTCTGACCCCAAGAATATACTCTCCTGTGTCTCTCCATCACTCATATGGCATAGATGAGTCCTCCATGCATATGTTTGTCGTGCCCATTAGGGCACATGGCTAATTCAAGGGTTACAATCATGAGTCCCCTCACCAATGGAACCTTGTCGATAGGGTGTAGGAGCCAGCTAACCATGATACGACCTCTTGTCTCACTGTGCATCACTCTTCCCATAGAATATACCTGCTCTCTCTTGTAATCCTCCTCTATCCGGTCAGATCGATATCTCATGGTCTCTCCTCTAATGGGAAGGCACATAATGCGGTATACATCCTCAAGGGTGACCATCATCTCCCCCATAGGTAGTGAGAATGTTGAGGTGTCTGCATCCCACCTCTCCATCAATGTCATCAACATCGCAGAATGGAATCATATGGCTGCCATGGTCATCGCATACCACAAGCCCACTACATGTAGAAAATCCCTCTCTCCCACTATTAGCCTTGGGATCTACTCCCAAAGGCTCTGAAAGGTGAGACCAGCGGTATGCTCGCAGATGTATGGCAGTGTCTGCAAAATGCAAAACAATCTATTGTCAGTAATCAATCATCATCACTATCACTACAATCATTCTATCAGTTCTAACATTCATGTCGGCTAATCCTGTGTCATCATTGGTCGCCTTGAACAGGGACCAAGGTGCCCTAAGTGGACCAGGGTGCCCTACTAGGACCATTGTGCCTAGAGGGGACCATGGCACCCTAGGATGACCAGGGTGCCCTAGGACCCTTAGGTGTCTGAAGAGGGGGCCCAAGCCCAGACTAGGAGATGACATCATCATTTCTAAAAATATGAAAACACAAAAAAGTCAAATGGAGTCAACAAAAAGTCAACTCACCTCATCAAGCGGTCAGCTGGTGAGTATGGACTGGCATAGGATCTCCATCCTCATAGGTCGCTTAGGCTGGCATCAAGGCGTGATGGCTTGTATGTGGGCTCCTCTACAATGAATAGTGCAAAAAAGTTAGATAGTGACAAATGAAGGTGCCAGTTTCATATTTATGTGTTATGTACTTTTTTCACTTTATGTTTTTAAGTTAAAACCCTAATTTCTACACTTTTTCTTCAATTTATCATATCTTGAGCTAGGAAGCTCCAATTCTTGCACCATCGGTGGCGTTGGAATCATGAATTCTCCCTCTCACTCTGCATTAGTTCCATAATATTCTTGGATAAGTAATAGATCCTTTTTGTGAACTTGATTCGTCAAAATCTTTATCACAATTCGTTATGGAAAACATGATACCATGTTTCACCTCACTAATAAGAAAGTCGAAATAGGGGGACATATAGCTACCCACAAATTTCATCACCTTCCTTAGTAAGCATTTAGGTGATTTTGTGATCTAACATGTAGTTTTGTAGGGTGGGGTTCCTAATTATGTACTGTAGATACCATTGGGGGCTTCATTCGATAACTTATGGATATATCATGTTTTTCAAATGATGTTTACTTTTCTATACTTTATCTTGCATATGCACGTAGTGTCATATGACTACTAAAGTGGGGGCTAAATGTAGTGTCATAAATTATATACCCTTGCTAGGGTGGTACAATTTTACACTTAGGCCAGCTAGCACCTGCCTTAGTGTGTCTTGCATCTTGCATTTCTAATTCCCCTTTAAGAGTTTAATTAATTAATTAAATTAAATCTAAGGTTTTGTTTCATCACTTTACATATTCTAAAGTTCAACCATTTACCCTAAGTGTGCCCCTTTTCATCTTATTCCTCCAATGAATCATTTAATCATAAACCCTAATTATGTCTTATTTTCAAGGTTTAGGCCCGATTTCACATATCAAAACATCTCAAAATTAGTTGTAACTTTGGGATGCGCTCTAATATTATCAAATCTAATGGCCCCAAAAATTTGGTGAAAAGTTGCTCGGACCATGGCGGGAATGCACATGGTTCACAATTTTTTTCCAAAACTTTTAGAGCACAATCCTATGATATAATAATGCTTAACCACAAAATACTAGTGGTAAATTCAAATTCTAGGTCGGCCTAAACATGAAATTAAGATCTAGGGTTTCATATTTAAGAGCTCTCTTTCTTCATTTGAAAAGGGTCTTCTTCTAAGAATCTAAGAGCAGTTTTTTGGAGCATTAGAGCCTTGTTTGCAGCGAAAGAGTAGATCTTTAAATTCTTCAACAACATTCAACATTCATTCATTTTATCAATTGGGGGCTTTTTCAGATTTAGAAGAACAATAGGAGACAACTAACTTAGGATTGGCATGTACCTCTCCTTTGGGGTTATGTATGGTTTCATGTTGTTTTCATGTCTTTACATGAGCTTCATTTTCATTCCCATTCACACTTTAGACCACTTTGCATTGTGTATTTAGAGCATTTACTTTGTCAATTATAAGCAATTAGGGTTTACTCTTTAGGGTTGCTCTAGGTTGTTTACTTTCATTCTTAGGATCTTGCACACACATTTTCAGTACATTATCGGCTATTCATGGAGGTGGAAATCACCAACATGGGGGTTTGACTAAGGAAAAACCCTATATAGCCACCCCAAACCCTTTTTTTCAGCTTCAGGTATAGGTTTAGATCCGAGTGTCGCTGGAAGTTTCGGGACCAGAAGAGCACACAGGGACAGTTCTGCATTGCACATGCTGGTAGAAACCCCTAGGATAGGGGCGTGGCACCATGGTCCTTCCTAGGATAGTGGAATGGTGCCATGGTCCTACCCTCTATCAATAGGACTTGGCAGAACAACACTTTGCAGGCTCCAGAATCCTTCCTATTAGTTTCAGCTCTAGAATTGCAGAATCAAGACAGTGGTGTGGAACTCTGGTCCTGGACATTTCTGCTCAGATTTCAGACATAGGTGCACCTCTAATTTTACCTTCTAAAATGTATTTTTCAGCAGTGTATCAGTTGTTCTTTGATCTGCATTCTCAAATTAGGATTTGCTTGCTTACTTGCTTTCTAGGTTAGATTGCATTTTGCTTCATTCCTCTCTCTCAATTACAACAAAGGAATAGAAAACCTAAGAGGTAATCCACCAATCTCTCTTTCTCATAAGAAGTAGTCAATGTGTGTTACCTCCCTAGGCTCTTTCATATTCCATGAGTGTGTATGAGAGTGGGATTAGGGTTTCCATACTTAGTCTCACTCTTTCCCCTACATGGATTCATCTCTATCTACCCTTGGAAATCATCTTAAACTATGAGCAGTCTTTATAGTAAGGGATAAAATTCTAACATATCATAATTGAAAATTTTATGACACTTATATTTATTGGTAGCATACTAGTTCACAAATTTTTTTAACTGGCTACAATTTTCTTCTATTTTCATCTTTTTGGAGATTGCAATCCCCACTATTCCATCTAGATCTATCCTCTTCATATTGTTACCCTCTTTATGTTTTTCCTTGATGAGGAAAAGGATACATTAGCACGAATAGATAGACCCATTGGCATGAATAGAAAGATACATTGGCTTGAATAGACAAATAGAGCTACATTGGTATAATTAGATTTTGGTTTCTCATGTTACTTATGGTTGTAGTGTATGTGCAGAGCCATCTTGACAATCACAGGTTCTCTTGCTACTTTGGGCTTCACAGTTGGATCAAGGTGTATGGTTTTCTTGTATTTCCATGGGATATTATGCTTGATTACATATGTTTTAATTTGTTTTGAAAAGCACATTGATATGTGTTGTCGCCATCTCTCTTAAGTCGATGTCGTACATTTTGTGCATTGATAATAATGTTTTATAGAGCGTTAAGTTCTTGCACTGATAATGATTATATTTATACTTTATAGTGTTGGCATGACACTCATTTGATGACTCGACATATGATGATTTCGTACTATAGATTATCACCGATATGTTGTTGTGTTGACTAGGCACATAACGATGACTTGGAAATCATTTCTTAAATGAAGTGTTTTTGTTAGAGTATTCTAGTATTTACTTGATTAACTAAACATTATTTGTTTAATTATTTAAGTTCCCTTTATCTCTTTTACACTTAAGCTAACTTTAGGTGCATATAATTAATTATTTTAATTAATTATTATGTGCAAACCTAGGTTTTTTCTTTTAGGGTTTCTTGACCTATTAAAGGTTGAGTTCGTTCTTTTCATTGTAAGAATCACATTACATATTTTTCTGAATATTGAGCTCTCTCTTTTTGAGCATATTCTTTGTGTATTTGTTTTTCTGTATTTGCTTCCTTGCTTCTCCTTGTAATAGGTTTTTCAGCTTGCAGAGATTATTTGGGCTCCTATGGTGTTGTATTTTCTCAACTCCTATATCATATCAGAGCTTCAGATCTGTAGCTACCTGTTCTTTTTTTGAGAATTTTTGCATTGAAAGTAGATCTGGGGTTTTAGGAATTTTTTTATGTACCTAGGATTTGACCCTTTTTTCTGAGCAATTTGGGCCTAAACGGACCTCACCATCATGCTTAGAAGGCTCGAAAACCCCTATGGTCATATAAAAGTCGACCTATTTTGGTTCCTGAGCCTCTGGGAGTATTTTTTCTTAGATCGAGGCCGTACGACCTTGGCACACAAATCGAGAAAAAAATCAGAAAAAAATTTACCTTTTTATGGCATGCAAGCCAAAATTTGATTTTTTGAAAAAAAAAAAATCAAAAAATCAAAAAAGGTGATTGTAGTTTTTTTTTTTTAAAAAGGCCCCTATCGGTGTCGGCCTCCGGCTTCCCTTGCCCCACGCTCAGCCCCGGCTGCCACCCGCAGTGCCCTCCACTCCCTGCGTCACTCAATTCCCCGGTCGTGCTCAGCCCTGGCCGCCGCCTGCTCCCCGGCCGCCACTTGCAGCCCGCCGCCCCAACAGCCCCTGCCCGGCAGGCCAGCCTTTTTTTTTTTTTTTTTTTCCGGTCGACCACCGCCCAGCCACCAGGGTGCCACCTGGCCGCCACCCACTGGCCACCGGACCACCGAAGAGCCACCAGGCCTCCTTTTTTGGCCTTTTTCATGGGGGGTTTGGTTTTTTGGCTCTATCTTGGGCATATGGAGTCGTTTTTTCGAAAACGAATAGGCGTCGGAAAGATGGTTCCGAGGCCGACCTCATGGTGTTGGTAAATGTTTCCAATTTTGTTGTTTGACTTTAGTTTTTTTCCAGTCAAAGTGAGGTCTAGTTTTTGCACTCCAAGAGCCATAGAATGAGCATCCGAACTCCATTTTTCAAAAATTTTATATTTTTGGAAAGCATGTGCTGTGTACTTTCCAACCATCTAAGTTTTATTTATAGATTCTGATCCATACATATTTTATTCATTTTATTTCTTTTCAGCACTCTGGTAGATATCATGGTTGTTTCAGGTCCTGGGATCTCTTCTCTAAGTAGGATGTCTCTATTTTGGTTCATGTTTCTATTTCTAGTCTTCTTATTATTGTAGCTTGTATTTATGCAAACACACTGAGATAAAGTGCCATCATGCATTGTTTACTTGGGATCCTGTACATCTTGTGCCTTGTTGTACATGCACTATTGATAAAGTGCCATGAGGGGGTTGATTTTTGCCTATTGTTTGCCATCTTCCTTTGTCCAGTGAGTGTTTCTTCCATGACATTCACCTCATGATGTGTGTCAAGTGAGTGTTCCTTCCATGACACCCTGTACTTTTCTCAGCACCTTTGATGTTCCTGGTTCTTCGTCATGCAGTTCTTGTTGGCTGTTCTTTTCAGTGTACTTGTCCCTCTCCCTCTTTTGCATTATGGGGAGGTTTATCCTGTTGGTTCTAATGCTTACGTGGTTCAATTGATCAGCTCTTTAGGCTTTGGTGTCTCATGCCATCTGTATCTTCAAGTTTAGTTGTTTGCCTTTGTTTGCCATCTGATTCAAGTAGTGCCATTTGAGGGCACTCATGCAGATTACAGTCTTCTCTACCTTGTCATGTTCTATTTCAGTGGAGGTTCTCTAGATCAACGGTTATTTTTTGACAGAGTTTGCAGGTTCTTCATGCTTCAGTGGTATTCTTTTCCATCTCTTTTTGGAGTAGAGTTTTGTTCCCGTGGTTTTCTCTATTTCTCCAATTCATAGAGATTTCATTGTATTTGGGTACCTGATCAAGCCTTGTTGTCAGGACCCATCTTTATTGCTTTCAGTAGCTGTTCTAGGTTTTAGCTTCTCCCTAAGTCTAGCTTAAGGGGGGGTGTTAGAGTATTCGGGTATTTACTTGATTAATTAAACATTATTTGTTTAATTATTTAAGTTCCCTTTATCTCTTTTACACTTAAGCTAACTTTAGGTGCATATAATTAATTATTATGTGCAAACCTAGGTTTTCCCTTTTAGTGTTTCTCGACCTATTAAAGGTTGAGTTCCTTCTTTTCATTATAAGAATCACATTACATATTTTTGTGAATATTGAGCTCTCTCTTTTTTAGCATATTCTCTGTGTATTTGTTTTTTTGTATTTGCTTCCTTGCTTCTCCTTGTAACAGGTTTTTCAGCTTGCAGAGATCATTTGGGCTCCTGTGGTGCTGTATTTTCTCAACTCCTATAGTTTTGATTCACTTACGGACTTGAAATGACAATTTATTTTTGTTTGGGGCTTGGTTTATAACGTTTAGGGCAAAAATAAAAGATTCATTTTGTTGAATGATGAAAACCTATATGCAGTGCCACCATGGGAGTTTTTGTGGTAGTTACAGGCAGATTGGTTGGAAGAATCTGCATGTGGGTTTAGTGTATGTCAGGTTATTTGCTATGCAAATTTGAATGGAGACATTATTGGTCGCATTTGATGAAGTTGTTTCCAGATTATCAGGGATTTTTTCCAGGTTTTTCGATTCACCATTTTTCAGGTATTATCATTCTCATTTTTTTATTGGCTCAGAGTTTTGCATGAAGATAAAAGAAAAATGAAAAGGAAATATTGTTTAATATCATTTTGATAGAAAAAATCGAAAGAAAGTTTTATGGCGTTCGAGACAAAAATAAAGGGGAAATGTTCATTTCAGATTGGTTACGATTACTTTTTGTAAAAAGAAAAATGAAAGAGGGTTTTTTTATTCTATTGTTCAAAAGTGAAAATAACATTATCCCTTTGTATTTTTTACAGTTCAGTTAATTTTGGTTATCCGAAAATGATTTTGCAAAAAAATTTAATTTGTTAAAAAAAAAAAAATTATTTATTTTTCTGCCAATTATGTGTATTATTGAGACCCTAACTAGGGTTTAAGTATCCTATTTCGAGGTTATTTTCTAAAGCTTTTGTGTTGGCATCTCTGTTATTTAAACAAAAAGACTTAGACAGTACCGTGGTTGGGATTTATAGCAGAGATAAAAAGGGTTTCATGAAGAATATTGTTATATATACATGGGATGCATACCTCTGGTTTTCACAATAGGGTTGTAACATTGTTACATACACATATGATATATTACTCTGGTTTTCATGATAGAGTTATAACACTATTTCATATAGTGGATATTGAAATTGATATTATTGAAAAAAACTTAAATTTGTATTCAATGGTGGTTTTAGGACTACAAAGGAAATGCAGTTGTAAGATCATTGGTGAGTACACACTCAGACTTTGCAGTTGTTAAAATAATTGTTTTGAGGTGTTGAGTTGAACTCCACCATTCTAATCAGTTGAGGATTGAGCTGGAATAAAGAAAGTAGGTTCGAGTGGCTTTTTATACCCCATGAGGGTTTTTCCACTCAAGAATACTTGGTGTTATGTGTTGTCATCTCTTTGATTATCTTTTGTGTGCATTCTTTGTCAAGCTCTGATACTTAAATCGTGCATGTTACTATTCATTCAGTTGAATCTATTATACAAAAGCTATTTGGTTCAACTACCATTTTTAGGAATTAGTTCTCCTTGAAATATTGTATTGCAGAGAATAAAAAGATTGTTTAAGAAAATTCAGTTGAACAATCTTATATATTCTTTTGAAGTGGATTAAACAGTTGGGCAAAATAGTTCAATTGCATTCATCTGTCAAAATTGTTCCAATTTTTCATTGTGGTAAAAACCCTAAGTTCTAATCAAGTTTTAATCGTTAATCTTGATGTGTAAATTTTTGTCACTCTGATTCACCCCCCTCCCCCTCCCTCTTAGAGTGAATCCACTTCCAACAAGTAAGCATAGGGTCCTGCATTAGGTATTTCCTTGGATTGATCCTGGTCTTGGAAATCATTCATTATGTCACATGTTCAAGAGGGGTCTTCTATCACTAGAGGTCCATTATTTGATGGAAATGATTATGTGTTCTGGAAAATTAGAATGGAAACATATTTGATTTCCATAGATCGTGATGTCTAGAATATTGTTTGTAGTAAGTACACAGTACTTGCTACTATACCTATAGATCCTGATGGGAAAAAGCAATATGAAATGAGGGTAAGTGCACCAAGATGGTGAACAAAAAGGGAGGTATAAGTGGCCAGTTCTTTTTTTTTTTTCTAAAAACAGGTAAACCTGAACTTCAAAGAGATATTCGAAGGTCACACACTCAAAATTAGGAGCTGAGAAAATAATAATAATTGTAGTACTCTAAATATAGTTTCTAAACTACTAAAGTTTTTTAAACTTAGATAAGATTAAGAGGGTCAAACCTCTCTTGCATGAAAAACTATTCCTGATTTTTTCTGAAAAACATAACATAGCTGTTTTCATGCGCAGCATAAAATATATAGTTAGATTTAGTATTTTAAAAAACCCTTGGGTAGGATGATAGGTAATATTGAGATATACAAGTTGTGTATTTTTTTTGTTATTTTTTGTTGAGTTTTTTTTTTTATGATTTTTTTAACTGACCGCATCCTGAAACTTTGGTACTTGTTTGTGCACTGGGCATCACTTGTATCAAAATAATCGAAAATGAAAATGTTTTTAAAAAAATTGTATAGAATCTAGTGTAGAATAATAATATGTAATTTATTTTGATTTTGGTCAAGTATATCAAAATTTATTAAAAAAATGGTAGACACATGTCTGTGAGGATTGTTAGGGCACTAGTAAGGAAAATTAAAGTTTACTATGCTAATGTTGTCTAAAAATAGAAAAAAATATATGGTCAAAAAGATGAGAACACGTGTGAGATTGTGGTGGTAATTTTAGAGATACCCACTTAATCATTTGTAAACCTGATGATGATGAAGTTGAGAAATCATGTTGGAAAATGACAAAATGTGTAAAGGGAAAAAAATGGAGGGAAAATGGGCTTGCAAGCCTTAGGGTCATTTTCCAACCCTCTTACCAAGCCAAAACCTGCATGGGTTCTGATGTGCAAGATAACCCGCTTGGGTTTTGAGAAACAAAAGGTACCATTCATAGTTCTACATAACCCGTACGGGTTATGTAGAACTAAAACCATCATTTTGAATTTCACAAAACCCATACGGATTTTGAAAAACATCATTTTGAGTTTCACAAAACTCATAGGGTTATGAAAAACCATTATTTTGATTTTCACAAAACCCATACGGGTTATGAAGACATCCAAATGTTTGCTCGTAAACTTAGCATATACTACACACCACTTGATTTTGGTAGACACCACTTTAGGAGAGCAGTAGGAGTCTCTGAAAATCTTTTTTTCCTTTCTTTCTAGATTCACCAAACCACATAAGGCAGAGTGAGGTCCCATAGAAAATTGATAGATTTGTTTAGGGAAAGGCATCTCCAACTAGTGAAACACTCTTGAATAGAGGCAGGAAAGACCTAATTCAGGTTCCAAAGCTAGAAAATTTGTGAGCAAATAGAATAGGAGAAGAGACAATGGATAGCTAAATGGTTAACATTCTCTTCCTCATTTTGGTAGAGGTAGCACCTATTAAGTAGATGGAAGCCTCTTTTGCAAAGATTATCAGTGGTGAGGACTTTATTCTGTAAAAGGATCCAAAAAAATATATTGATCTTGGGAGTGAGACCACTAATCCAGGCTTTAGACTAGCAAGGGGAGATTGAGATATCAACAGAACAATAGAGGCCACTGAATAACTACCAGAGGAGGTTCCTGCCCAAACGATTTTATCTTCAAGCAGAGGGTCAATCAAGACAGAATTAAGAAGAACCATAATAGGGTTGAGGGCTGGGTCTATGGAGCTCAGGTTCACCCAGTGATTATCCCTCTAGTAAACTGCCACCTTGATACCAAATCTGGCCTTGCACTTAGAGATAAAGGGAGAGAAACAAACCTTATTGGAGAGGGGGTACTCCAACAACCAAGAATCCTCCCAAAAATTGACTTTTATGCCATTACAAATAGTCCATCTTTTACCTAATCCAACGACCATTTTAGTTTGGGAAACATTGTTCCAAATAGCAGAACCAGTAGGGGCATCATAGGAATTTAAAAATTCTGAAAGATGTATTTGAGGTTGCATATATTTGGCTTGCTAGATTGAGTTCCATTTGCTAGTTTTTCCAAATAATCTCTAGATTTTTTTGGCACGAAGGGCTTTATTAATGGTTTTAATGTTTCTCAGACCAAGGCCACCCAATTTTTTAGGTCTACAAACTTTGTCCTAGGCTATCAGAGATATCCTTTTCCTCTCCTCAACCCCTGACTAGAGGAAGGAATTTTGAATTTTTTCAATAGCATCAGCAAATTCAGTTGGAATTCTAAAAAGACTTAAAGCATACATAGGAGGACTATGGAGGGAAGATTTTAATAATTGGATTTTCTCAGCTTGGCTTAGAAGGGCCCCTTTCCAACCAGCTATTTTTTTGTGGAATCTATCCACTAAGCTACTTCAAAACGTCTCAGGGGGCTTTCTTCATAGAGGGAGACCAAAATAGATAGAGGGGAGCAAGCTGATTTGACAATCCAAAATTCTAGCAATTCTTCCTTGCCTATCTTCAGGAGTGTTGAGGAAAAAGAGGGATATTTTCATCTAGTTAATCAGTTGACCCATGGCTTTGCAATAGTTAACCAGAGCCAATTTCAGGGTTCTGGCTTCCTTGATAGTAGATACACCCATCGACACCGTGTCATCAACAAATTCTTGATGGGAACGGATCCTGTCAGCTGACGATGGTCAGGCACCTTTCAGCTGACCTTCAGAAACAAGTTTATTGATATATATGCCCAGTTTTTTAGCCAAGATAACAAACAAAATAGGAGATATAGGATCCCATTATTTGAGACCCCTTGAAGACTTGAAGAAGGGGGTAGGAGATCCATTGAGAATAACTGATAGTGAGGGAGTAGAGATCAGTTGGAAGATCATCTCAATCACTCTCTCACCAAATCTAAAAGCTTTGAGGATACTAAGAAAAAAGAACCAATCCATCCAATCATAAGCCTTCGACATGTCAAGTTTCATCAGGAAACATTGGTTTTTAGATACTTCCAGGGAGTGAATAACCTCATGGACTGATATGATGGAATCCAAAATCTGCCTATTAGGAATGAATCTGGACTGTTGGAGAGAACTAATATCTGAATGAAAGGGGAGAAATCTAAGGGTGAGAACCTTAGATATGATCTTGTAAAAGGAATTGCACAGACTAATTGGTTTGAAAAGTTCCAAAGAGTCAGCTTTTGGGGTCTTAGGGATAAGGACCAAAACTGTGGTATTTTTTTTTTCAAAAGCATCTTAGAACCAAAGAATTCTTTAACACCCTTAACAATGTCCTCACTGATGATATACCAAAATGACTGAAAGAAGAACATCAGGAAACCATCCGGGCTAGGGGATTTATTACCTTCAAAGGAAAAGACAACATGCTTAATCTCAGCATTAGAAGGGATAGGAGAGAAAATTATTTTGGTCTTCCCCAATCATGTTCAGGATAGTAGCAAGGAATAAACATTGGGTGCTTTATTCCAGATTGCAATCTGCTGACAATAGAGAAGAGAAGTACGATCTAGTTTCCTTTTTTATTTCATCTTCCTCAAAGGACAAAGTCCCCCCTATGAACATTTTAGATATTCTATTGGTCGTCTTATGTTTCATGGAAGTCATATGAAAGAATCTTGTATTCTTATCACCTCCCTTGAGCCATAGAGAACGGGAACGCTACTTCCAGAATATCTCTTCTTTTTTACTGATATCATGATATTTAGATACTATTTGATTCTCATAATTAATGGAGACCTCACTATACCCATTAGCTTGGATTTTGGCCTGAATATCCTTAAGATCAAGTTGGATTGCAGATTTAGAGGCAAAAATGTCACCAAAAACTTCCTTATTCCATCTCTTAACCTTGTCCTTAACATTCCTTAACTTTTTGGCCACCCGGAACATGGCAGATCCCTCTACTGAAATGCTCAACCAATCTTTGATATCTTTCTCAAGCTTGGGGTGGCTCATCCATATTTTTTCAAATCTAAAGGGGAAATGTCTCCTCCTAGAGATGGGGTCTACAACAAAAGAAATTGGATAGTGGTCCGAGCCAATACGAGGAAGCGTATTTAAGGAACAGGTGCAACTATTGAACCAATCATTAGAGATAAGGGCCCTGTCAAGTCACACTTGGATCAGATCAAAGTCAATTCTTCTATTAGTCTAGGTAAAATTAGCACCCTACAGATCCACATCATGAAGCACCTGATTATCAATGAAATTCATCAAGTCCATCCTATTATCAAGCTAAGAAGGAATTCCCCCAAATTTCTCATTCTCCTTGAGCAGAGTGTTAAAGTCTCCCATCACCAGCCAACCTTTGGAGTTGAACTAAGATATGATAGAATCTAACTTTTTCCAAAATCTACATCTTTCTAATTTAGAATTCGGGGCATAGATATTAGATAAAAGTCAAGTAGTCCCATCTTTAATGTGATGAAATCTAACAAACATCATATTATTGTCAAGCCAAACAAGATTTCCTTGGACGTGCTGAAGGTTCCAAAAGAGAGAAATACCTCCAGATGAACCATCTGAGCTACCCCCAAAAACCTCATAGTTCTTAAACACTTTTATTTTTTCCACATTATGCTTAGGCATTTTAGTTTTTTGAATAAAAAAAATATCAGGTTTATGATCCCTAACTAAGTTCCTGAGTATTTCCTATTTATGCAGACCATTGAGTCCTTGAATGTTTCATGAAATGATCTTCATATTCATTTAAAAGAGCATACCTCATGGATGGTCAACTGGGTACCATCCGCTATATTCCTGTTGGCTTCCAGCATTGCTAGATTTGAACCTACATCAGCTTTGGTCCTCCCCCTAGTTTTCACAAGAGTAGTTTGGGGTGTAGATTTGGGGCCTTTTTTCCCTGTCTACTTTTTCTCTATACAATCATTGATCTTCATTTCATCACCCACAAGGTTCTGGGCAGGATCTTTTTACAAAGCGTCAGGTTTTCCTTCATCATCTACCCATTTAGAGATAATATTGAGAAGAGAAGTTGCCAGTGACAAAATAAAAGTGGATTTAACATACTCATTCTGGGATTTAGAAGATGAGTTTGCATCAAGAATATTGCATTGCTGGGCATCTATAAAGCTAGGATAAAGCTCCTCATTATTCTATTCCTTGTGAACAAAGTTCGAGTCCTCCTCCACATTGTTAGCATGCAGAACAACATGGATTTTACCTTCCTCCAGGTCTTCATCCTTCTTCTCATCACAGTTAGGGCTAGGATTTTTTCCTTCGTCAGATCTGGCCTGGTCGCCTTTGAGATCTTCCTTCTTAGATTCCTCAATACAAGCCTTATTATCATTTTCCTTTTGAACAAAGGTGTCAGGAACAATGGCATTTTGGATCTATGTTTCCTTCTTGTTGGTATTTTTAGCTTTCCACTACAACCTCTTATCTTTTTTAGTTGATTCTTATTTGATCTCACAATTACCTAATTATTTTAATATAATTAACAAATAATATTTAATTTATTATTTGTCGATTCCTTCTTTATATTTCTAAAGTACAAGTATAAGTAGAACCACTTTTTAATAGATATCCCATGTTCTTTATTATTCGTTTAAAAATAAATTCTTTTGTTTAATTTCTATAAATGATAATTTTTTTGTTTGATGCCACTTGAAATGCCCATCATAATTAAATCCCTTTAAAAATTAGGTATAATATGATTTTCTAAAATCTTTTAAGATACATTTACATTATATTTATAGAAATATTCTTTTTAGTCTCATAATTCTAGAATAAAATGTTACAAAGATGTATTCATAATACATTTTACTAAAAATAGAATGGTGACATATATAATAGAAATGGGTATTTATTATTTTATTTTAAGAGTGTATACCCATTTTTATTATGCATTCTATACAATAAACAAGCACCCAAGATGGTTGGGCT
This sequence comes from Cryptomeria japonica, assembly GCF_030272615.1. NCBI lineage: Eukaryota > Viridiplantae > Streptophyta > Pinopsida > Cupressales > Cupressaceae > Cryptomeria > Cryptomeria japonica. Next base: position 132,949 of record NW_026729041.1, on the reverse strand, counting down.
TTTCTATTAGGTGTATTGAGTTGAAGCTATGACAACTACAATGTGAGAAGCATATTTTTTGTAGTAAGGTACTCATAGAATCTATGAGTACCTATTCATTAGGAATTGCTTCTAAACTTGTATGATTAAAATAAAAATTAATGTAATTCATAGTTGTTATTTTACTTCTAGTTATGTTTTAATGATGCTTTATGTAGAAATTTGTTTCAAATGATCAACATGCACTAGTTTGAATTAAATCACAGTATACTCTTCACACAATTAAATAGTTTAATTGAACAAAAAAATATTATAAAATAAGAGTGTGTTGCACAATATTTGATCCTTGGGGTATGCACAATCTCTTCCCTTTAAACAAAAAAATGTCCTGAATAAATACTCTAATGATGAAGTTCTATCCTTTTCCATCAGACTCTTCCATGCAACCCATGCATATTTTAAATTAGCATCTTCTTCACATAGCTCCCATATAGAATCAAAAAACCAATATTAACTCTCATTTTAGTTAGTAGTGAACATTTTAGACTTAATGCATTAGCCTAGTGGGTTAGATTGGTCAACTTTGCATCTTTCTAATTTAACTTACCTTGTATATTTTTGAATAATAATGCATTATGGTTATTATACAACATGAAATCCTTAGGTAGAAAATAGTGTTTTCATTTCTTAGGTGCCTATACAATTACACAAAATTCTTGATTTTTCATTGAGTATTTTCTTTTTACCTCATTAAACTTCTCACTAAAGTAGGACATTATACTTGCATCTTGAATTAGTACTCCTTCAATTTTAGCCCCACTTGCATCACAATCTACTTGAATCACTATTTCAAAATGAAATAGTGAAAAGGTTGACTTATAATTTTTTCAACAAATAAAAGCATCTTTGTTATAGCTGTTTAAGAAAACTCTTTCCTGTTATCTGCATAAATTCCACTAAAATATGTGATGAGACTCCTATAGAACCTTACTAATCCATGAAAGCTTCTTTCTTCAAACATACTCCTTGATGAAGGCCAATCCACGATTACTTTGACCTTTTCTAGATCCATTTTTTGTCCAATTTAAAAATAACGAATCGCAAGTAAATTAAATTTTGTCTAATAAAACTATAGTTCTTCAAATTTTTTAAGAAATTTTACACTTTAAACCTCTAGAATATTTCTCTAACTTGTTGTTGCAATTTTTCTTTTATTTTACTAAAAAAATATAATTATTGCAAACTTACCCAAAAAAGGCTTCAACACTTTGTTCATTAATCTTATGAAGTTGTTGGGTGCATTGCCAATCCAAATGGTATCACCAACTATTTGTACAAACATTATTTTTTCCTAAAGGATGTCTATTATTAATCCCTCTTTCTCAATCGTATTTGATGGCACCCACTCTTCAAATCATTTTTTTTGTGAAGTAATTGGCTCCACTCAAACAATCCATTACATGAACCAATTATGACCAGTAAACCATGTATTTCAATATTATTTTATTTGAAGACCTCAAATTTGTACAAATCCATCATTCCTCATCCTTTTTGTTTGTCATTACTATTGGAACAACAAATGGATTGGGACTTTTATTGATCATACCATTATCTCACAAATATTGCACTTTCCTATTAATTTCCTCATTCTCCATTAAAGTCATTCTATATAATTATTAATCTGGTAAAATCACATCATGAATTAAATCGTCTTAACTAATTATACTCTTGATAGGTAGCAATCAATCAAGTAACCTCTTCATCAATATATCTACATAGTCTTTCAAAATTTCTTAAATTTATTTTGGTAACTCCCTATTCTTCTTTGTTGTCATAATTACTGTTAGTTTAAGAATTAAAGCATATTATATTCTCTGTTTCTTCAATTCCTTCAATAATTTATTTTAAAAAACCAAATGATTCTTGGGGTTGTTTTCAACTTCTTCTTTCTAATCAACTAGTGGATTCAAAAATGCACTGCTTTCCATAATTATACATTTTGTATGTAATTTTTTTACCATTATGAACAACGTGTCTATCAAATTGCCAAGGTCTACCTAAAATAATTTAACATGCATCCATTATAATTAAATCACACAAATTGTCTCCCTTATAAATATCATTTTAAAAATCTATAAAAATTGCTCATTTATCACCAACTGATATTCATTTTGTAGCTAGGAAACTCTATATGGACTAGGATGTTTCATCCTCTTCAACTTTAGCCTTTTGACAATTTATTCAAACATAATTACATTAGTACTACTAGCCACTATGACCTTAAAAAATGTTCAACCTAAATTACACCTTGTTCAAATCAAATTTCATATTTAGAATGGCTCTTATTTTCCTTCTCTAGATTTAAAACAATTCATCATAGAATCAAAGAATCTCCATCTTTGGGATCTTCTCCATGATTTGGTGAAGCCACATTTTTATTTTCCTTGTGCCACATTGATTCCTACCTCTTTTATTTTTCCACCACTCATTATATTTGAGGATATTCAAATGAGTTATACATAGCCTCTCTGAATTGAAAACATGTACCAGTGAATCCTCTTCCTCTGCCTCTTCCAAAGTATCCTTTACCATGAGAATAATTTCCTCTCCCCCAGGATAATCTTGTATTCCATTATTATCCTTAGTGTTTGTTTGTAAAGTGATGGATTATCCTTGTTTGTTTTGATATCCCTTACCATTGTTTGATTACCCTCTTCCTCATACAAATTTGCCTCTAAATCTAGATTTTTTAAGCAATCTTTTCCTTTGGTTTCAAGGAAGATTAGTATGCTTCTTCCACCCTTGTTATTCAAACCATGATTATTTTATCTTGAATAGAATAATGCAAAATATTAACATATCTCAAAATCTCCTCAACATCATTGTGTACATGTTCTACTTAGATACTTAATTTATAAAACTCTTTAGTGTACTATTGCACAGTCTTTTTTTACTTCAAAATTTGTAAATATTTGAACAAGTTAATTTGATAATATACGTGAAGAAAATTTTCTTTCAATTTTGTCATTATTATTTCTTATGATTTTATTTTCTCTTTAATTTTCTATTTACTTTCAATCTACACATGATCCCTTGATAAATATGTGTTTCCCTATAGTTTCTTGTAAGAAAAATTCACCTTTTGGGGATCTTTAATCAATAAAAAATTAAAATATTTATCCATATTTGGTTTCAATCAATAATTTCTTATACATTTAAAATTCTATTATAAATTTGAGGATTTGACCTTGGTTTACTACTATTTTTTTATATTTCCCATAAAAATCTCGTCTCTGGTTCATTTTCATCATCATCTTTTATGTTAATTTCTAATGATTCAACTTCATTTTCATCTCACTATTATATACTACATGTACTCCTCTTCTCTATGCTACTTCTATTGTAGCCAGTCTTGCTACAATTCCTCTCATCATCTCTAGTATTGCCCTACCACTAGCTTATGCTACTTCTCTTTGCCGACAATCTTTGTGTGCCATCTTCCATGAATCTTCCATATTTGAAGGTGTTTTTTCCTTCCCTATCACCCACAAATTTTTTTTAAAGATTCCTTCTCTTGACACAAGTGCTACACGCTACTCGAGTTAAACACTTGATGGAGTCCAAATTTAGGATTTTTACCAAACTACCAAATTAAGTAGCTTAAAAAACTTATCCATCAAATTTCAATCTAGTAAAATATTTTTTTTTATGCTTAATTATCAACATATCACTTTAAATTGGTATTTTATATAAATAGAAAAATATTTTATTAATATATTTTCTAATAGATGACATAACAGTTTTGAATTTAAATCCTCTTCATTTACTATGCACAATCTCTCCTTTCTTCTTTTTATTTTATTTTTCACTATCCTCCTTGGCCTCATTCCTTTCTATTCCCCCTCTTCCTTTTATTTATATTTCAAAAAAATCACGCCTCTTTGTTAACATGAACCTCCTTAATATGCTACTACTAAACTCAATAATTTCTTAGATATATTGTCAAATAATTTGTTGCTACCATATTTTACAGTCGTGCCCTCTACCTATTAAAATTTCTAATGCCATTTTCTCTTCCTTTTCATTTATTTTAAAGTGTTTTGAAAATTACAAAGAATTCCACATGGTTTGCTACTCTCCCACCTCAAATTAAAATTTTGAGAACTCGAAATATCAATTTAAGTACTGACTAAATTCAAATTTCTAGAGTCAAATTTTAAGAAAATAGGACACATTCCAATGTGATCCCTTAAGGCTATATGTCTTCCTAAGCCAAACTTCAAAAATAAGAAAACTAGATAAAACTAAAAAAATCCAAATTTGTGAGTAAGATTTTTCTATAATTGCATAGTAACAATAAATCTTCTCCCTAATATATCTATAATTGCATTGTCCATTGTGTTAATCTTTATCCATAATTGCCTATAATTTTATTGGTGATCATACCACACTTTTCCCTTGATTTGCTATAATTTTATTGGCCATCATACTACCCTTTGAACTTAGTTTCTTATAAATATTTTTGTGATTATACCACCTATTGCCTTTAACAATACATAATTTTGTTGGTAATTGTACCACTCATTGCTCTAAATTAATGATAATGGTAGGGTCAATGCCATAGAATTCAAAAACAAATTAAAGTAAGAAGGTAGCCAATTTAATCATTATTTTAGAAAAAAACAAAAAAAAATTCAAATAACAAGCAGTTATAGTAGATTAAAAGTTCCCTCTATATGTACCCAAGAATTGGATTAAATGGTGCAACAATCATATGTTATTGTAACAATTAAAAATCTATTTTAGGTAATATATGTATATAAAAATAATATAAGATTTGGCTGAAAGCATATGCTACATAACACATTCTATTACCATTTTTGAGATACTTAGAAGGAATTTGTTTCTAATTTGTACTTAAAAATTTCTCTAGGTAGGTTGTGTCTCATCCATTCCCATAATTGAGCTGTTTCAATGGGAGCAATGGGTGCATACATAACAAAAATATGAAAAGACCTCCTTTGTATATAAAAGTAGGCCAAACATAGATGGCATTGGGTCCATACAAAAAGATACAATGGATGCACAAGTCCATAGGGCAAGGCCAAGAATTTCCCTACCACAAACTTCATTGTGGTTAGTTTAGAAGAATTAGGCTTCTTTCCAAATAGTATTTAGAGTAATTTTCCAAATGATATTATTAATTTTATCTTCTTGTAACATAAATATATAAGCTATTATAGAAGATAAGATTGTTTGAATTGATATCTATAGAATGCCATGGATAACCCACTCACATTTTAAGATTGAATGTAGCACTTTATTGAGAAGAGCAGATTAGAACATCCTCATCAAAGGGGACTGGAATAAACTAATAATATGACTTAGTATCCATGAAGAGATTAGTCTTGTATGAGTGTTAATAGGATCTAAAACAACAATTATTGATTGGCTAGGAAGTATTGTCAACACAGGGTTCTCACTCTTCTGTCAAACTATCCTCATCTACATGTCTTACCTACCCTCACCATTCTCTCCTTCACCTTGCTCTCTTTATTGCAAAACAATTATAGTAGTGATCAAGTTTTATATAATATTATTTCATTTACAATTATGCTTGTTTATACAAGCAATAACACGAGACCAATATAAGTTATTTTCTACCACTAACATGAAAATGATACAAGTTCATTTCAAGCATGCACACTATAAATTGTTTATGAAAAGCTAAATATACAAGTTAGCAGTTCATTAATTTAGAACCCATAGCTACATTAGGAACCAACTATAAAATACCAATTATAACAACTTAAAATTCTCTATTAAATATCATTTTAAGATATCCTATATTAAATATCAATTTAAAATATTCTATATTAAATATCCTTTTAAGATTTGATCTTGAATAGCCGTAGGGAAAACAAACCTTCTAATCCATCAAACTAAACCTCTTCTAACACTTCTTCAAAATATTCTGAAATAGAGTCTTGTTTTAATATAATATGAACCATTCAATTGCGTCGAGAGCACTCTGATAATTCCATTCTAAATGGTCCACGTTGACCATTGAGACAAATTTCTGGCGATTTTTTAGTTGGGAAATATCGTCACAACATAAGTAAAAGCAAAACGACAACTATGAATTACACCAAGGACATTTACTTTTGGTTTTAATGGCATTATCTTTGAAGTGATGCCGAATGAATAGGTACTTGTAGAGGCTATGGTTATCTTATGGTTATCTTACTGTTTCGCATTATAATAGATAGACAAGAATGGGGCTTCTCACACTGTAATTGCCATAGCTCCAAGTCAATGCACCTGATAGTAAAGTGTAATCATCTGGTACAACTTCACTTTTAATTTTCAGGTTATATGATACTTTCTGGCTAGAGGATGTGAAATATAGTGTATCTGGTTCTACTGTCACGTTCATTCCAAAGGGTGCATCTATTTTGGCTTCGTAAGTACATTTTGCAGGTCCTACATTTGTAACTATTCTTGGAAATTGTGCAAAAACAGGCTCACTTGCGTTGCCAATAACCATTATGGAAGGATAATTAAGGTCCCATACTCCATTTTTTGATAAATTTGAAGGACAACTGATAAATTCTCCTGTCAGCAAACGTAAAGATGTTTTATCGTATCCTTGGCTGCATAGCATATTGATATAGGAATTTACATCAGCATCATATACAAGCCCCGGATTGATGGCCTTGAGGGGATTAATTTGCCCTGCACCATATCCTAATTCTCCATCTTGATAGCCATCTAATGTTGGATTCAATGTAAATGCTACATCACAAACTAAACTGTCAGTATAGATAAGAAAAATAAATGAATGTATACAATTTTTGGGTTGTGGAATGGATAGCCACCTGTAGTCATGAGAGCGGATTTGATAGCAGCAGGAGACCAGTCAGGATGAAATGACTTGACATAGGCAGCTGCTCCTGTTGCATGAGGGCATGCCATGGATGTTCCAGATACTATGTTAAAATCCACTGCCCTTTTGTCCAAAGGATTCTGGCTCACTATTGCAGCTTTTGACCAAGCAGCTAAAATATCTACACCTGGTGCACTGATGTCAGGCTGTCAAGGACAAATGAGATGATTAAATTTGTCTAGTAGTTAATTCAGATCAGTATAGGTCCTATGGAAATGAAATTTCAAATTCATATCACATATATGTTTTATTCATACCTTTAGAAGGTCTAGTGTAATTCGGCTGGGACCTCTAGATGAGAATGAAGCTACTATAGGTGCAGGTAAATTATTCCGAGCCACACTTTTTGCTATACTTGCAACAGGAGACCTGATGAAATATACGAAATGAAAACATAAATCATCTCTTAGAGCATGGAGAATCATGATTTTAACTAAATACTGACATACTCACTACAAATAAGGTTTTATTATGAATTTTCATTTTGTTACTAAACTATCCATGTCAGAGCGTTTTGAAACTATTAAAAGAAAAAAAATTAATTTCAGCCTTTATTATTGTACCATAAATATAACTTTTCTAAATATCAAGATTTGTTTGATTTTTTTTATATTGATTTTGAATTGGGGTTCAAACTTATTAATCAATTTTGGATTTAATTAATAACCACTGGATAACCTAAAATGGGCGAATACGGCTAGGCACTAGAACAAACACTACAGTCCTAACCATCTGCATCTAGGATCCTCCTAAAGTGAAGCGATCTTAGAATCAACGTGGCATACTCTAAAGGCAGCTTACTAATTCACAAATCTTTTACTGATCACAGTTAGAGATAAATCGTATAAGAAAGTTATTATATTTAGATGATCTTTGTATGAATAATGCACTAAACCACCCTAAGCCTGTAAAATCTTTCTAAACATAAAATGGCTCAACCACCCTAAGCCTTCGTAATAGAAGCTTTTAAAGGGACTCACTCAGACACATCTTTTCTTTAGGCTGAGCACGAGACTACACAGGCTGCAGCCAGTTGTTAAATACCAACTCCCCATCAGCTAATAAAGATATTTTTGCGAGATCAATACGTAAATATTAATGAGGTTTCATAAATCTATTGGGTTTTGGTCTATCGGCATACTACTTTTGGCTTAAAGATGTTCTTAATTTATTTAGTTGAAGTCCTAGGATGACTTTCTAGTCCATCAAGCGCAACCTTATGATGACAAAAGTGATTTATTATTATCTATGCATCGTACCTTGTAGAATTGATGTAAGATCTGATAGCCTCTCCCTGTTCAGTTGATATAACTGTGGTAGGAACCATGAACGAGAAAGCTGTATCATTGAAGTAATCATACATTATTATGGCACCTGCCCCTCCAGAGACATACACTCCGCCATCCGGCTGATTACTGCCATCTTTTAAGTTGCAAAGCACTATTTTTCCTTGAACTAAGCTGCGATCCAGGGAATAGAACCCGCAACCACTGACCAATTCACATTCATACAAATGGAGAGATTTGAGTTCAAGAAAATAAGAAAACTTAATTTAACAAACTAATTTTTTATCAATTCATGTGATGTAGTATGTATTTCACCTCGAGTCCTGTGAAGAAAACCCCCCAGAAACATTAGCAGCATCTCCTCCATATACTAAAGGATACCAAGGCTGTTCCATTGTGAATGTGTTTATAGCATGCCCCTACGTAACCATTAAACTCAGCACATTAGAACTTTGCTCACTTAATATCAGTTGAACACAATGATATTTGGTTTACCTAGAAAGATATTTGATTTCCCAGGACAAGTTGTGATTTGAATTGGCGATCGATGGTGCTTGCAGCCACTGTCAGAGACCATGGGGAATAATTGCAAACAGATCCCTCAAGGGCATCGTTACATGCAGCATTTGATGTTAAGATTCCTCTCTTCATTGAATGGAATGCTCCTATTGCAATGCTATCTTCAAAGCAGTCAAGTGGGTAATACATGGATAAACCATGCCCAATTGAGACAGAGATGACATCCACACCATCATAGATTGCATCATCAAACGCTGCAAGGAGATCTACATCGCTTCAAGAATCTAACCAACAAACCTTGTATACAGCAATCCTTGCGCCAGGTAATCCTCCACGTACGTCTCCTTGGGCTAATCCCATAAGGCTGGCATTTCTGACAATGCTTCCAGCAGCTGTGGAGGAGGTGTGTGTTCCATGGCCAGATGCATCTCTTGGAGAGAGGAACTCGCCAGCTGGTAGTGGAGATCTAAAGCCTTTATAATAAAAGCGTGCACCTATTATTTTCCTAGGAAACAGTTAAATTCAGTTGTCAGCATGGCAAAATCTCAAAAGAATTATTGTCTACAGTGTTACTGCACGGATGAGAGTACTTATTGCAGGCTTTGAAGTCGGGCGTTGTTTGGCAAACACCCCTCCATTTTGGGGGAATGGGACCCAATCCAGTGTCATCGAAACTTTCAGATTCCGGCCATACCCCTACAGTCAAATTGATCTAAATTGGTTTAGAGATTTTTTCAGAATAAATATGTAACGCTAATGTGAGATATATACGCAACCATTTTACTATCTATTCTATAGCACCAATGAAGATTCTATTGTTATTTTTATACCCGTATCTAGAACGCCAACAATTACGTCATTTTGATATTCCAAATGATTGGTTTGCTGAGATAGAGGGAATCCCACAAAATCCCATGATCTACTTGTCAAGAGTTCAATCTTTCTGTTTTCAAACACTAAAATTACACCCACTGTATCTATAATTCACAAACAAGCATGGCATGGGTCAATATTGAAACATGTCTACTGCACACAAACTATATTTATGAAACAAACTATTATATGTCCACCATTATATTATCCCTACCGCATTCTAATAATTCTTACAATTGTTTTTTGTTAAGTACAGCGGCAATCTTACTTGAGAGATGTTGGGCATGAGATGAAGAAAGACAAGCCACAAATCCGTTAAAGCTCTTCCAATAACTATGAACCAAAGATTCCCGTGCTGCCTCATGGCTTAACAGGCATATTGAAAAAATAAAATTTAGAAGAATAGTTCTTCTTTAGAACAACAGAGTGGACATACAAGAGGAAATAATTATGTAATAACCTTCCAAGTAGAGTGTAAAGCAATGAAAGGTGGGATGCAGTCGCTGATGTTAGGGAGTGATCTTGTATATCTGGGGGTGGAATATCACCCATATACACTATGTAAACCAGATTTGGCAAGAAAAAAAAGTTCAGTCAGTAAAACATTTTTGAGGGGTAACATGTCAAAAAGAGGGAGATGAAGATATTACCTTTACATTCAAGTATTGAGAAGTAGCTGTGGAGACAAGGATAAGGAGAAAAATCAAGGGAAACGCAAGATGGGTTATCACTGTGCCTGCCATGAAGAGGTCTCAAAATGCAATGAAAGAGGCCATCTATTATGAACTCTCGTTTGTAATATATAAGTAAAACATTGTCTTGCACCACGTTACTCCGAGGCGTTTCACAGAAAACAATGGAAAGCAATAATCGAAAACAATAATAGAATGCGGTATTTGCCGTTGTCTTCTTAATACAAACAAGTTTTGAGAAGGCGCCAAGGCTGAAATCATCGATTGAATCGTCGGTCCAAGGTCGTTTGAATTTATACCCACATTTGTCGCATTCCTAATATTATCAACCACACACAAATGGCCCGAATTTAAACTGAATTTCAATTTAAGAAAGGGAAACTATTATAAACAAACGATTACCACTGAAAGCAAAGCACCATATCCTGATTTCAAATTCGATGATTACTATGGAAAAATATGTTTAGTTTTTGGGAAGAATTAATATATGAACTCTAAGTGAGAGAAGGAGAGGACCATAATCTGATTTCGAATTCGATGATTATTGAAAAAAGAGGTGTTAAGTAGTTTTTGGGATGAATTAAGAGGAGAATTAACAGAGGTTTTAAATTCTTGTATACAGACAAGAATATATTTAGTAAATAAGTAAAGAGTAATTATATGAAATATCAGTACAAAAGTTTGAAAAAGTTATATGTTGTATTAAAAAATTTGATCAAAGGTGAATGCAAGTGCTCTTTGGGAGGTAAAAGGTCATCTTCCATCTTCGGCTCTGAGTGCTTCTGCAATTGCTCAAGGATCTTAGATTGGTTTCCTTTGTCGCTCTTGGTGCTCTTTGTCCTCTTCATTACTCTGATTCTTGCAATATCCGATTGTTTGATTGGATGTCTTCTTTTTGGTTTGAAATGGTTTCTATTATATGGACTTAGGTTCTTGCTTCTTACCGTTTTATTTTAATTAATATTATTTATTTTCATATTTTTTTGATATCAATTGCTATTATATTGGTTTGATAGAATTGCTTTTGGTGGTGAGAAGTCATTAATGAGCATAGGCTAGTGTGCCACTCCCTCATACTTCTCGGAAGATTATGGAGGCTTTGAGTGATGGGTTATTGAAAGACGAATTAAATGGGAGCAATTAGGAATTGAATGTTGATTTCCCGCTACTTGAAGTCCCTATTGTTGACTCTGTGAGTCCAAAGCCATCAAACAGGGAGGCTCTTTGGTCTTTGTGTTAGCGCAAGTAACCAATTTTTTTCTATTGTTTAACAAAGCTCTTTTTATCCATCCTATGGATGATCATCGTTGCTTTATTCCCATGAATGAAAAAGCTAATGTTGCTTATTTTAATGTAAGTTAACAAAGGTCAATAATTTTATTTATGTCTTTTTCTTTGTTCTAAGCTTTCACATAAGCTTTATTTATTGTTATTTCATTAATTTGTGATTAATGAAATAGTTTTCTTTTTTTTTTCTTCTCAATTTTTCTTTTGTTAATTTGTAAGTTCTTTTCTTATTTTTTTCATCTAGATCATACTATCTTATGTAGGTTCTTAAAATTTAACATGGTATCAAACCTTACGGGAGCTAGAAAGAATGGAATTTATAGTCTTTTCTACTTTCACACCATACAATCATTTCCAATGGAATCAAAAGATTCTGCTTCAACTCAAAAGTAGAGACTTGTATCGTATAGTCATGGCAACAAACATTGAACCAAATTCTGCAATTAAAAAATCCAAATATTTTTACTACATGAATGAGGCTTTCAGTCTCCTATGCTTATCCATGTGGCTAGAATTGTTGTTTCATGTCGATGCTTGCACATCTGTAAACAAGGTTTGGATTATGTTGGAGACTATTTTTTGAAAGCAAGATGAGATGCAGGGTCACATACTTAAAAATAAGCTCAACTCATTAGATCCAAGCAATTTTAAAAATCTTGAAAACTTCTTCACAAAGTTAAAGACTTAATTAATTGAACTAAAAGGATACTAAATTGACAAATTCACGCAAGAAAATCAATTAATTCTTACAATTTTGTCAAAATTGGATCTAAAATATCTTGTATTTGTCTTCACTTTTTACATAGCCAAGCTTACAACAAGAGCAACTTGGAAGATACCCACACTTGATGCTTTTATTGAGGCTCTAATTCATGAGTAGGATAAGCTCATAAGGATTTGTACCTTGAAAAACTCTAAAGATAATGCACTTCTTGTGCATGCAAGTGGGAAGAACAATTTGAAATCCAATCAGAAATCCAAAGGCAAAGGAAAGAAGGAACTAGATCCTAAAAACGGAGCCAATCTCAAAAATCTAAATGAATGTACTAGATGGAAGGAAAAGAAGGACAAAAATGGAAAATCAAAGTGTAGCTATTGCAACTGTGGTTACCGTCTAGAATCACCATGCATGAAGAAGATCATTGATCTCATGTTGCAGACACTTTAGTAGAATAATATAGGTAACTTCATTCAAAAAAGTGCCAATAAAAAGAAGGAAGAAGAAGCACCAAAGAGGTAATGCACATACATTAATTTTTATTGATTTTTCTCCATATGCATGGATCATAGACTTTGGAGATTGACAGGACATGCTAACCACAAAAGATTCTCCTTCATCTTTAAAACCATATGAAGGTACTCATATTCTCATGAGAGATAACTCTCTAGTAGAGGAAACTAGACAAAGAAGGGTAGAGCTTAGAACTAGTAGTTTTGAGAATTACCTACACATTCCAAAGCTTTCTATCAATCCTTTTTTTCATATTGAATGATGTATTGTAGCACCAGAAGGAGAGTTGAATTCACCCCAAATTTAATGAGCATATTTGACATGAAAGACAAATCCAAAATTGCTATTGGTAAGGTTGATTATCAATCTCATCTGTACACTTTTATGGCTTTGTTGCTAAATCAAATTATACTTTACTACTAACACATGTAAATGAAGAAAATAGAATTTGGCATGAAAGATATGGTCATTTAAACTTTATATACATGGAAAAACTTAGAAAACAAGGATGGTAAAAGGCTTTCGTGCCATTGAAAGAACCATTGAAAGGATTATTGCCATATACCTCATAATGATCAACTTAGAAGAATTATGAGTTTAGAACCATATTTCCTTTCAATATATATAATAAATTTGCAAAAAAAATCAATAACTTGATCCTTACCATGAAGAAAAGAGATCCAAGTTCATAATCATCACCAAATGTTAGTGCATACCATGATTTGAATGGAGGTATTCTTTGTGGGTCCCAAAAAGGTTACAATGAATGAGGTGCAGCTAAAGTGCCCTCCATGGTTAACCTTGTAGAAAGGGATCCTAACACATCTTACCAAAACATGCATCAAAGTGCATACAAATCTACATGGTATAATACCATATTAGAATTTTCGCATCAAGAAAATATTGTTAGCATGTCATGCCAATCATTGAAATCAAATACTCATTAAGGCAATATTTTGAGAGGACGCATAATACTTGAATAAATTATAATTTAGCATAAATTTAAATTTATATTTATATCATTACAAAATACTGAACCAAAGAGGTTAGTTGGAAAGGAAAAAAATACCCCCTTTGCTTAAACAAGAGTGAAATATTATACCTTTCTATTTAAAATATCTTTTTCGCTATTTTATAAATTTTGAATTAAAACTAGATATATATTTTTAAAACTCACATTGAAAAAATGTGTATATGAAATTATGATGATTAAAATTAAAAAACCTTTATTTAAATGACTTTAAATGACACACCCTTAATTTAAGAATCTTTTAAATATAAATTATATTGTTTTAGTTTTAAAAACTTCAAAATGTAATTTTCAAAAAAAATAAAACATAACATGTTAAATAAATACAAATGAATGAAAATTGAAAGAATTTAAAGAATTTTTATTTTAAAAAATCTAATTACAAATTTTATTTTCAAAGCTTAAAAAAATAACTTGAAAGTTAAATTTTAAGATTATAAAAAGTACTTTAAAAGAGAAATTACTTTAAATAGCTTTATTTGATGAGAAATAAATTTAAAAAAAAACATTTATAACATGAAAATAAAACTCTAACTTTTAATAAATTTAGTTGAAATTACATGAAACTTCATTTTAAAACTTTATTCTAATACACGACTCTACCAAAATCAAGGAAGACTTGATGGAATAGGGGAGTAGATAACAAACAAAGCATAACAAAATAGGGCAATCAAAATACAAAATGAAAGCCAAATCTTTATTCATTGGTTATAGATTGGTTACAAGTGCCTCTTTTTATGGAGGTCTTTAAATATTTCGGGAAGCTGGAGATAGTTGGAAGAAACATATAGAATCTTGCATCTAAAATAATGTTTTTTAGAATGCAAATCCAACTGAAGATCTACTTGAATCCTTGTCTTTAATGTTGTAGATATGCTTGCAAACTGATGATAAGAGCTGACTACATGGTTGGGGTAGTTGAGATTACTATCTCTAACACTCCCCCTTAATCACAACTACCATAAATGTTGCGACATTCACAAATTTATTTTCTCTAGACTATTGTCTTCTTGTGTCCCTTTCCAAATCAATTATTTAGACTTTGAAATCTTTCCTTTAAACCATTTCCAACTCTTAATAATGGTACCATTCATTTGGATTCTCTCCCTACCGCAACAATCTCAAATATTCAAAATATCAACCGGGAACTTTCTATATCTTCACAATCTGTAAATGTCTTGCTAGACAATAATTTATTTTTACTGAAAACACTTGTTATTTTTTTTTAACATCCAAACCTTTCATGACTTCTATTAGTCTTCACATATGAACATTTGTACAACCTTTTGAACATACTTGTAAGCTCTTCCCAACCAGATCCATAGGTCCATCCACAATCCATTTTTATACAAGCTGTCATAGGTTCATGTTCTTCCATTCTTTGTTCCAACACATTTTTTTAGAATGATTTCTTAAACCACAAATTTTGCAAGGATGTAGATCCCAACACATGTCTTTAATGTGACTTTCTTTGTTGCAAGAGAACACTGGATTTATTTCTTTTTTTGGTGATTTGTTTAAACATATATCATGTTGAACATCAATTCACCTTTTCTATATCCAAGCCCTTCATATTTTGGCATCTCTATTGGTTGAATGAGCTCTTTGATTCCTTTTTCATGTTTTCCCAATCCTTTACCTTTATAATCCATTTTCTCCATAATATTCAAACCAAATTTTTGAAAACAACTTTTGTTAATCTCATCACTTCTGACAATATTTTCAGACTCATTAACATGCTTATCTTTATCACAATGACTTTAATAAAATTACACTTATCAAATGATGAACACGAATATTTTGTACTATATGAAGTGTCGTGGCCCAATGCTTTTGACTTTAAACATTCATTCTCTTCATTTAATTTTGATATTTCCTTGTTGTATAGACTATTCTCCTCTTCTACTTTCTTCAATTTCTCTTCCAACTCATTAAACAACATTAATTTTTCTTCTCTTCATTTTCCTCTTTTACTTTCTTCAGAAAATTTCAAGCTCACAATTATCATGCAAAAGAAAGTTTACATTTTTATAATTATCTCTTTTAAAAGCATTGTCAAATTCTTTTCTTACATTCCTTCAATTCTTCTTCCAAATAATTTGTTTTCTCTTTGTTTACTCTATCAGCTTTTCCCATTGAAACAAAAAAAAAACTTACCTTGCTCACACACTTGACAATTTTGTGCACCTTCTCAATCTTTGACTAGCAACCTTTCCTTTTAGCTGTAATCTTCTTTTGGCTGATGGCTACATTAACAATAGAAAATTTTCCTCCTCTAATGCCCACGATCCTTGTAGAAAACAACTTGGAGCAACTATCAATGATCCTTTACTCCCAACAAATACAACCAACCAAGCTTTGATACCACATGTAGGAAAAAAGGGGTACAAAATAGGAAGAAAACACACATAAAGTTTTATAGATTCGTTTATTCAAAAATTACATTAACAATCTGAACTTCAGCTTCTTCAAAGTTGCCATCACATTTTGTTGCTCTTACATCCTCTTACAGCTCCATACATTGACTGCTAGATACAAACTCAAAATCTAATAGCTCTGTAGCTGAGAGAATTCATACAAAAATAGACCTACGATATATATCAAACTATAACATCTGGTGATATGGAGATATGGAGAATACATAGACAACAATACTCAATCACGTATTTGTAAGAACTATTAACCAATAAATCATATGATTATAATTCAAAAGAATGATTATTTATGTCCAATCGATTATATATGCCTATGTACTTATGATTTATAATAATGTTAGAAAGAAACCAATATGTAAAGATTATAATCCTTAAAAAGATGAATTAAAAAAAGAAAATAGAAAAGAAATCACTTCTTTGTAAAAATAAGTGATTTTTTATAACATTTAAATTAATTACTAATTACCAGTAGTGTACTTTACATGATCTACAATGATAGAGTTTTTCTAATCTCTCAATGCTACTTATGTAATTTACTAGAACCATTGAACGAAGGGTATTTTAAAATGTATCGGTACTGCTAAATACACATTATGAAATAACCGTGTGGTAGTGGTAACCAGAAATCAATCTTGACATTATCAAGAAAAGCAATCTTGTCATCGTGCATGTTCAATTAAATTAACATGTGTACTGCCATCAATACATTTTCAAGATGAAATCAAGTAAATTAAAAATTAAAAATTACTTCATCTTTTGAATTTATATCCAATTAATATTATATTATATGAATTGTTCTTCATTGCATGTCTAATTATCAATGATTAAAAACATAGAAAATAGATTTTAGAAAATTTTATCATTATTAAGAAGTTTATTTTATATGTAATCTTTGTTTAATACTAATATTATGTTTTTAATGTGCAATTTACAAATTTACAAATATATTTATTTAAACAATAATATAAGATCAATACAGTCTGTTTTTCATACTAACATGAAATCAATATAAGCTCCTTTTTAACATATACTTTAAAAACTATTTATCCAAAGATAAAATATCACAACATAAAATCTACTTTTTTTAAAAATCACATGAAAACTAAAAAGTAATCTGTAAAAAGAAAAAATTACAACTTGAAAGGTTATACTTGAATGTCCACAATAAAAATCTAATATATTAACAAAATAAACACCCTCCAACCCTTTACGAGGACATTGGAAAACAAACCCTGCTTTCATAAAATGCACCTACGTCCTAAGACAATTTAATTGCCCATAGATGCCATAATTATCTTACTGTTTCACATAATATACAACAATGGGGCTGCGCACACTGTAATTGCCAGAGCTCCAAGTCAGTGCACCTGATAGTAAAGCATAATCATCTGGTACAACCCGACTTTCAATTTTCACATTGTATGACATCTTCTGATTGGAGGACGTGAAAGAGAGTGTATCTGGTTCCACTGTCACGTTCATTCCAAGGGGCGCATCTAATTTGGCTTGGTAAGTAGATTTTGGAGGTCCTACATTTGTAACTGTTCTTGGAAATTGAACAAAAATGGGCTCACTTACATCCCTAACAATCATCATGGAAGGATAGTTAAGTTCCCATACTCCATTTTCGGATAATTTTGAAGAACAAGTGACAGATTCTCCTGTCAACAAACGTAAAGATGTTTCATTGTATCCTTGGCTACATAGCATATTGATATAGGATTTTGCGTCAGCTTCATACACAAGCCCCGGATTGATGGCCTTGAGGGGGTTAATCTGCCCTGAACCATATCCTAATTCCCCAGCACGATTGCCCTCTAATGTTGCATCGAATGTAGATGCTGAATCACAAATTAAATTGTGAGCATAGATAAGAAAGAAATAAGATTATATACAATTTTTGGGTTATGAAATGGATACCCACCTGTGGTCATGAGAGCAGATTTGATAGCAGCAGGAGACCAGTCAGGATGAAATGACTTGACATAGGCCGCTGCTCCTGTGGCATGAGGGCATGCCATGGATGTTCCAGAAACTATGTTAAAATCCACAACTCTTTTGTCCAAAGGACTTGTGGTCATTGGTGCAGCTTTTGACCAAGCTGCTAGAATATCTACACCGGGTGCGGTGATGTCAGGCTGTCAAGGAAATATGATATAAATGGATTAGTTTAAATGTTTTTTTTTGTTTTTTTTTTGAGAGTGAGCCACTGATATATATGTCAAGTTTAATTGTTAATTAAGATCAATTTTCAAATACCATTCAGATATTTTAGTTTTCTCACCTTCAAAAGATTTGGTGTGATTTGGTTGGGACCTTTTGATGAGAATGAAGCCACTATAGGTGCAGGTAAATCATTCCGAACCACACCTTTTTCTATGCTTGCCGTTGGAGAGCTAATGAAATGTATTGGAATTAAAACATAAGCAGTGTCTTAAAGTTTGGTTTTTTTCTTTTTTTGAAATTTCATATTCAATTTTCATTTTGTTATTGAACTGTCCACTTTAGGGCTCTTTTACACTCATATAATAAAGGCTTTTGATTTCAGCTTCTTTTGTTGTACCATAGATTTAATGTTTCTGAATGTCAGAATTTGTTTCATTTTTTATTGATCTTGAATAGGCAATCAAACGTTTTAACCAATTTTAGAGTAAAACAATATTATATCCCGAAGGGGCGTCTAGTAAATAAATTAGACCACAACCCAATAGATTGTGCCTATTAGGTAGTGCCGTTCATGAATTTGTTGGATTGTGGTCTAATTCAATTACTAGAAGTCCTAGATGACTTTCTACTCCATCAAACGCAATTTTTATGGGGGAAAAAGTAATTCATTTCATTCATGCATTTACCTTGTGGAGTTGATGTAAGATCTGATAACCTCTCCCTCTTTGTTAAATATAAGTGTAGCTGGGACGATGAACGAGGAAGCTGTATCATTCATTGGATCGTACATTATTATGGCACCTGCCCCTCCAGAGACATACACTCCACCATCGGGCAGATCATATGGGTCTGCTAAGTAGCAAAGTACTATTTTTCCTTCAACTAAGCTGCGATCCAGGGAATATAACTTGCAACCACTGACCATATTCATAATCATACAAATGGCGAGCTTTGATTTCAACAAATGAGCAAATGTAATTTAAAAAAGTAATTCATTATCAAATTCATGTGATGATGTTCTGCATTTCACCTTGAGTCCTGTGATGAAAATCCGCCAGAAACATTAGTAGCGTCTCCTCCATATACTAAAGGATACCAAGGCTGCTCCATTGTGAATGTATTTATAGCACGCCCCTATCACACCATTAAACTCAACTCATTAGAATTTTGATCACTTAATATGAGTGGATGACAATGATATTTGATTTACCTCGAAGGACGTTTGATTTCCCAAATTAAGTTGTGATTTGAATTGGCGATCAATGCTGCTTGCAGCCACTGTCAAGGACCAAGGGGAATAATTGCAAACAGTTCCCACAGATCCATCGTTACAAGCAGCATTTGATGTTAAGATTCCTCTCTTCATTGCATGGAATGCTCCAATTGCAATGCTATCTTCAAAGTAGTTAAGTGGGGGAAGGAATCCTCCATTTGAATAACCAATCGAAACAGAAATAATATCCACACCATCATGGATTGCATCATCAAATGCGGCAAGAATATCTACGTCACTGCAATCTGAAAAGCAAACCTTGTATATAGCAATCCTTGCGCCAGGTACTCCTCCACGCGCGTCTCCTTGGGCAAATCCAAAAAGGCTGGCATTTTTGACAATGCTTCCAGCCGCTGTGGAGGCAGTGTGTGTTCCATGGCCATCTGAATCTCTTGGAGAGATGAACTCACCAGCCTCTGGTTCAGATCCAGAGCCTTTATTATAAAAGCTTGCACCTATTATTTTCCTGGGAAATAATTAAATACATTTGTCACCACGATAAAATCTCAAAAATAATTATTTTCTACATCATTTCTTGATGGTAAAAGGATTTAGTTCCAGAAGTAGCACGAATGAATGTTCTAGTACTTATTGCAGGATTTGAAGTCGGGTGTTGTCTGGCACACTCCCTTCCATTTTGAGGGAATGGGACCCAATCCCTTGTCATCGAAACTTTCCGATTCTGGCCATACCCCTGCACTCAAATTGCGTAAGAGATATTTCTTCAGAATTACTTTGAGAATCTTGTGAAACCATTTTAGTGTCTGTTCTATGCTACCAATGAAGCCTCTATTATTTTTTGTTATACCTGTATCTAGAACGCCAACAATTACGTCACTTTGATACTCCAAATCATTGGTTTGCTGAGACAGAGGGAGTCCCACAAAATCCCATGATCTACTTGTTAAGGGTTTGGCCTTTTTGCTTTCAAAGACCGAAACTATGCCATCTGTGTCTGTAATTCACAAACAAGACTTTCAACTCATTATTTGGAAATAAAATGATAATACATTTGGAAAACAAAGACGAATTTCTAGTAACTACTACTAATATCCTGGTTGCCAAATTTCTAATTAAGATGCAATATCCTTCTCAGCATATATTGGGTATTTTAAATTTCCAATTCATAAGCAATTCATCCCATTATCATTATAATTCATCTCGACACCATTCTAAAAATTCCTACAGAGCACACTGTTAAATACAGCATCCATTTTTGGGGTAATCTTACTTGAGAGGTGTTGGGCATGAGATGAGGAAAGCCAAGCTGCAAATCCGTTAAAGCTTTTCCAATAGCTATGAACAAAAGATTCCTGTGCTGCCTCATAGCTTAACAAGAATATTACAAAAACAAAATTAGAAAAATATTTCTCCTTCCATGTAGAGAGTGAAGCATACAAGAAGAAAGAACTATGTAATAACCTTCCATGTAGAGAGTGAAGCAATGAGAGGTGAGATGCAGTTGCTGCTGTTTGGGAGTAATCTTGTATATCTGGGGATGGAACATCACCCATGTACACTATATAAAGCTGATTTGACAGAGAATAAAATGTTCAGTCAGTAGCAATCCAAACAGAGGGAGATGAAGTTATTTACTATCGAAGAAGAGTTAAGATATTACCTTTTCATTCAATTGACGAGAAGCAGCTGTGGAGAAAAGGATAACGAGAAAAGCCAAGGGAAACAGAAGATGGGTTATGACTGTACTTGCCATCAAAAGGTTAGTAATGTTTTTTTACTGTATCTCAGAATGTAATGAAACAGGCCATCAATTTATACTACTCTAGTGTGTAATAAATAAATAAAATGTTGATAATACTAAGGTGGCTTTTTGTCTTGAAAAGTGTGAAACGAAATACGAGTACGAACAAAGAATTTAAGTTCTTCCGTCGTGAGTTTAACGAGGCATTTCATTGAAATTATTGGTCGGCCAATAAATAATAACGTTAACAACAATAATAATAAAATACAATAACGTTTTCCTTTATAAAATAATAATAATTTTCAATTAAAGAATCCAACATAAAACAAGAGGTGTGATACAATGGAGTCCCTGTCATTTGCTAAGAACTAGTGAGTTATTGTTTCTTGTGAGAATAAAGAATTGCTTCATGTTTAGATTTCATAAGGAGCTTAACAATTGATGTTATGTGGTTTTGTGATAGTTTTTTAGGTCTTTATGTTCTAACAAGAGGTAAGGTGATGAGAATGTGTTTAAAAAACTATGATAGTATCACATATATAGAATTAGGATGTACATTAAGTTATTGCAATAGAACGTGTTGACTTCAAGCTAATCTACGAGAGGATGGAGTATTAAGAAAGGTAGGACTTATTATGCATATAATCAACATAGATAACAAGTGTAAAAGATAAATCATGAGAACTTATCATTCATGCTCATGCTATCCTTAATAGGCACAAGTTATTAAAAATATGTGATGAAAGAATGTGCTAGATTTATATAAGCATACAGTAAACAAATGAGTTAAACCATTATCATGGCCAAGCTTCAGAAGATTGCACAATTGTACTAAAACATTCAATCAAAATAGACTTAATTATAAATAAAAATTAATAATGATTAAAAACAATCAATGGAAGTCAAATGATTAAACTTGTTTTTCTATTAGTTAAAATTTGACATAGTATCTTATTTATAGTCTAAATCTAATTTTGTATAAATGCTTATGCCTTGAAAAAATTCAATAAAACCATCTTAAAGAAAGAAAAGTTCTTTCTATTTATGTAATATAAGTTTATAAATATTTGGCAATTGATATTTGCACAAGAAAGGTAGCTAAGAGAAACTTTATAACTACTTAACATAGAAAAACTACATTCAAAATAGAATGCTATTGGCACAAATATGACAACCCATTGTAGCTTGTAGCTTGCTAACAACTAGTATTCAAAATTACTATAAAATGTTTACAAAATCTAAGCATGGTATCAAATGTTTTTTAATGAAAGGCAATTAACGAGTCAATTGCAGAACGCAAAAAAATAGAAATTGCCTCAAACACTATAAGTATGGGAATAGCATTGTAAGCTCTTTAGTTGTTGCATTATGGAGCTTCTGATTGTTGTGAGCTTCTCCATCAAAAACCAAAATAAAAATAAAAATTAAACCATCAACATTGATTTCATAAGCATTTGACAGAATGATAATAATAGAAAAAATGTAATGCATGATTTATATTGAGGTGCTAGAAAGAAAGTAATGTGTCACGTTGTTTGGACTATCATAGAACTTCTTGTTTTATTAGACAAATACCATCATATTTTGCACATTCTTTTGGTTTGTTTTATGATTATTTATGTTTATTATGTCCAGGTATATGCTAAAAAATATTAACACCCAAAGATTGATGCATCCTTTGTCCATCTTCTTCTTCTTCACACTCGATAAATGCTTCACCTCCGTCTTGTGTCTTTTTCAACTAAAAATCATAGGATACATCATCCTTAATAATGTTTTCAAGAAAGAATTTGTAGTCTTCATCTTCCATATTAGTTTCAATTTTGGCATCTCTGCGTTTATTTTTCAAAGATAGCTACTTGAGCCCAAAAAGATAATGAAAGGTCAAAGTTTATGTTCTTTCTCCAAATAATATCATTAGTATCACTTCTAAATGCATCGCAATGAGTAGGAAACAAAAGCATAAAGTTAGGTAAAGTTTCAGAATCTGATACACTAGAAACAAAATAGAGTTCTCTTCATTCCTTGTTTTACATCTTGACTCAATGATCCATCTGATGTTTCCAGTAATCTTGCTGCTAGGTCAAAATATCTTTGATTAAACATCTTTAAGAAATCTAACATTTACTTTTGGCATCTTGCATATGATACTAATATGAAATAAATCATCCCTGGCTGAGCTTCTTCTTCAACCAAAAACCATATTTGCTTGGAGGAAACCCAAATCCTAGTGCACGCGCGCGCGCACACACACACACATACATATACATGTACATGTACATGTACATATGTGTACATGTACATATACATATACGTATACATATGTGTATATGTACATGTACATATGTGTACATGTACATATACATGTACATGTACATATACATGTACATGTACATGTGTATGTAGATGTATATGTATATGTATATGTATATCTGTATATATACATATGTATATATATACATACATATGTATATATATACATATATATACATATGTATGTATATATACAGATATACATATACATATACGTATACATATAGATATACATATGTATATCTATATGTATATGTATATGTATATATGTATATATATACATATATATACATATATATGTATATATATATATGTGTGTCTGTATATATATATATATATATATATATATATATATATATATATATATATATATATATATATATATATATATATGTATATGTATATGTATATGTATATCTATGTATATATATATATATATACATATCTATATGTATATACATATATACATATATATACATTCATAGATATACATATAGATATACATATACATATAGATATATATACATATACATATACATATACATATACATATACATATAAAGAGATGTATATATATATCTGTATGTATGTATGTATGTATGTATGTATGTATATGTATATGTATCTGTATATGTGTATGTGTATCTGTATATATACATATATATACATACACACACACACAAATATATGCATATACATACATACATACATACATACATATATATATTTTCTTTTTCTTTTTCCTTTGTTTTGTCTTACTTTCTTCTATTATTTGCTTGCTCTTCTTTTATGTGTTTTTTTCATTTTCTCTCTTTTTTAATATTTTTGTCTTATTTTTATGCCGAGAGGCGTTCCTATATAGTCGCATCAAGGGGAGTAAAGGATAGAATAAAACGAGAATATTCTATGTAAACCGTAAAGAAAACGGATTCATGATCGCCTGTAGCTGTGTGGACCAAGCACCGTCTGCAGCTTCATGGACCAAAGACATGATTCGAAATGTAACGTCAAAGGTCTAGCAGTTACATGCAATGATGACATGCAACAGTTGTGCAACGATTGGAAGGAAGAAAACAATAAAGGAAATTGGAAGTAAGAAAGCAATAAAGGAAATTTATTTTCTCTGCAATCGAATCTTACCCATTCCATTTGAAACAAGAGCAGATCAAATACAGGTGAGGAGATCCTCTGTATTCTAAGAATAATTTGTTTTCATTGCATTCTATGTATGCTGAGAATAATTTGTTTGCATTTTGGATGCAGATCGGAATACAGGTTGCATTGATAATGTTGGCATCATGTTAGCAGTCTACTTTGGAAACGGGCATGTATGGCGGAAGGCTTTCTCTCAACATAGCTAAGAATTGAAAAATTGTGTCTATTCTGTAGCTATCTCTATGATTTCGTATTTTGCATGCATGTCTACCAGATAATTTATAAGTTTCAATGGGTTGTTTCGAAATCACTTGACCATATCTATAGGAGCAACAACTATAGTTTTGAGAACTCCAGGTTATCCTACATAGTAGGATAGTAATCAAAGCAACCCCTATATATCTTGAGGGCAGGTCGATGAGCTACTAAGCCAAAAGGCCATGCACGAGAAGTTATTTAGGTAGGCATGTTGTCATCCATTTAGAGTTAGATCGTTGCTATATGGAATGGCTTTATCGTCGGGCAAGTTCTTGCTCTTCACTTCCAAGCAACCGTCGGTAGAATTAGTGAGAGAGCACTGCAATGGACTTCGGCAAACACAACCACTTAACCAATATTCTTGAGAATCCCAAGCATGGTTGTTTTTGGGCCTGAACCCCTGTAGACAAGTGCATGTAACATTGACATTTCCTTCAACATTGGTACTCAACCTAGCATAGCCATTGCATCTTTCATGCTACTATTAGGCAGGTCCATAGAAAAAGTGTACAAGAAATGATAGTAAATTGTAATATCAAATAGATATTTACATTGATATGAAATCCTTTTTCTCCACAATTAATATAATCTCATTTGAGTTGTATAATATAAAATCATGCAAGGTAAAAGTACACATGTACTTACAGAGACTATTGTTTGAATTATAAAGTTGACATATTAAGTGTTGAACCAAAGGAATCAAACATAAAATATTATTGTATAAAGACACAAATAGAAAACACTTCTTAACTAGAAAATCAGTTTTGAGTCTTTAAATATTAGAATTTAGAACAGACCAGCTTCGCTAGACTGTAAAGAGAGTCTCATCTCAGCAAAATCTCTTTTAAAAATATTAGCTGAAGATCATTGTTATAGCATGAATACAAATACTTCAAGTTCAGATGGTGTATAAATGGAAACAAAAGATTAACAGAAAATGAAACTACATAGAATAGTAATAAATAAAAGAGCAATATTGTTGTTTGAAATTTTAGAGTACTTTAAGATCAAAATTAGAAATATTATTTTCATAAAAGTAAAAAATATTATTATGTTTAGATTCTCTGAAATTAACAGTCAGAATAATTTTCAAAATGATTTTTTATATTTTTATTAAGATAGAGTCCAAATCTTATTACAAGGCAAACAACAATTCAAAATGATTATTATAACTAACTACTTTGAAACATATTAAGTTTATGAAAGATTCATGACAAACTGAAAAACAGTAATAAGATAATCACCAAAGTGAAACTGGCAAGTATATCATATTTCTTCACAATAGAGATCTTTTGGTGGAAATCAATTAAAGTTGAGTCATCTGCAAGGGTAACAAAAATTATTAGAATGCATTTAAATAGAGAGAATTATGAAAGTTTTTAATGTAAAAGTAGAAGTATGATATAACTTTTAACTTTTTATACTTGACTTGAAGAATTAGTTAGAGTTATGTGATTCTCTTCTAAATTGATCATAACAATTAAAACAAGGTCAAGTACCATATTATAAGTAGTTGCTTAACTTTGAAACATTAAATTAACATATAATGACAACTATTAAAACATTTTGGAAACAAAATCAGATATCCATTTTGGAAAGAAAATCAGATATCCATTTTGGAAACCAAATCGGATATCCGTTTTAGAAAAATTATAAAATCACATTTTAGTAAAATGGGCATAACTTTTACATTTTATATCAAAATTTTATTTTTTTACAGGTGTTAGAAAGGTGATTTAGAGTTCTACACTATGAAATAGGTAGTGTTTCTATATTTTTTTATGTAAAAATAATTATAATTGATTTAAATTCATCCTTCAATTTTGAAACATCAAAATCTCACAACTCTTTCTTATGAATTCCCTCTTTCATGATTTTTGTGTAATAATCATCTCAAAATACTTGAAACATTAAATAAGTAATTATCCCCAACTCTCTCTCTCTCTCTCTCCCAATAACCCTCTCTTTCTCTAATCTTAGATACCCAATAACACACACACACACACACATTCTATCTTCCACCCAATAACCCTCTCTTTCTCTAATCTCTCTTTCCCTCTCCATTTGTCGATTCTTCCCTTTTCCCCTTGCCTCCTCTTAATAACCTCTCTCTCTTTTTCTAACCATGTCTCTCTCTCCACTTCTCTCCCATATCTAGCTCTCATAGTCTCTATCTCTCTCTCACACATCTCTCTCACCTTCTCCCCCTCCCTCCATAGCAGCAAAAGTCATAGGGAAAATATACTGCACACACCTCATCAAGAACTAAGATCCCAATATAGCTAAAACAAAAACATATAAATTAGAAAGGTAATAAAGATTCATTACCAATAAGGAGAGAGATGCCTACACATATGAAAATAGAGATAGAGAAGGATATACAAATAAAGAGAGAGGAGAGGGATACAAAGAGATAGAAGAGATAAATATATAGAGAATTTTTTTTTTGTATAATTGTTTCCTTTCTAATTTAAATATTTTTGGTAGGAAATCTATGCAACTTGAGACACAATTTGTAGCACGCTTCATTATGACTGAAGTGTATCAATAGCTTACATCAACCATGTATGTATTAAGTATTAGAATATTACTTTTTAAGAGTATTTGTTTCTATCCAAGTAAATATTAGATTATTTACTAATGGGAATTTAATGGTATTAATATTAGTTCTCTACTAATATTAATACATCTATTTCAATAATTCATTAAGGAATGTTTATTTAGATTTGAATTTGTAGAACTATTTACTGCACATCTCTTTTTAGTTATTCATTTTGTGCTTTAAATTTAGTCAATCTGTAAGCTATGTCAATTATAATATGAATGTTTATTCTAAATTTACAAGGCAATGAATATATTAAAGTACAATGTATATTTTTTATTTGGAAGGCACTACCACCAGATGGATATACATGCACTTTTCCAAATAAATATGTAATAGTAAATTTTTTTCTTATTTCTTATCTAGAAGGCAATGCCACCAAATGGATGCAAATGAAAATATTTGTTTTCTGGAAGGCAATGCCGCTAGATGAATGTAAATGATTATTTATTATCTGGAGGGCAATGCCACCAGATGAATGTAAATGATTATTTATTATTTGGAGGGCAATGCCACCAGATGGATGCAATTTCAAATTTGTATATAAACATATGAAAGTAAAATAAATAAATAAATTTCTTAGTTACGTGGATTTCACTCAATATTACAATTGCTAACCTTTCATCTAGTACTGTATGCTCTCATCTTGCTATTAGACGGATCTTGATGATCAGAAAGTGCTATGTAATAAGGAAGCAAGTCTATTTAGTTTGTTGACATTAAAATTATTTGATACCAGCTATGGTGCGACGAAAACAAAAGATGGATATGATTACAATTTTTAAAATAAATACATGAAAGTAAAAAGAAAAAAGAAATTAACCTACAATCTACCATTATTCTCTCTTATCTTGCCCTTTGAGGGATCTTGATGATTAGAATGTATTAGGTAATAATAAAATAAAGTCTATTTAGTTTGTTAACTTCAAATTCCTTTGATGCCAGCTATGGAGGGACCAAGACAAAATTCAGAATCGTCAGTACTAGCTATGGTGCGACCGAGATTAAATTTTGAATCAGAGGAGGAAAGAAAAGAATATCAAAGACAATATCAGAGAGAGTATTGTAGACAACAACTAGAACAAATGACATATGTTCAAATAGAAGAACAAAGAAGAAGACGCAATGAAGCCAAAAGACAAAGATATGCTAGAAGAAGGGCAACAATAACAATGGAACAACTAAAAATTGAAAATAGAGATGGTGCAAATTTGTAGAGAAGTAGACATCAAAGAACATTCGATCAAATCTCTCATTCTCAAACAGAAGAAAGACAAGTCAATCCCCAACAAAGTGAGAGACAAAATCATCCATTTGATGGAAATATTGAGTTCAATGTTTAAAATTAAAATTCAACAACAATAGAATGTGTACCGGAAACACCACAACATGGGCATCAATTAGAGATGAATGTACGTGTTCAAGGTAGTTTAAAAAACATGTCAAACCCAAATGGTTCTCTTCGATGTGATTTTAGAAGATTCCAAATTCAGTTTAGGCATCATTTGGACAGATTTAGAACCCCAAACATGTCTTATGTTTGTCAAGAATCTTATCTTGGAATCAAATTATCTCGGAGGTCTAAAGGTCCCATATGCAATAGATGTCGCCAAGAGAGAGGGAATCATAGGTTTTCATCTTCAAATAATATGGATCCTAGCCCACAACCAAAGGACCTTGCAAAATTGACTCAAGTGGAGAAGATGTTAATTGCATGTGTCAACCCAATATTGCAAGTTACACATGCAATAGGTGATCAATATAAATACAAGGGACATACTATTAGTTTTCCCCAAAATATGGAGCAAGTTTCAAATGTTTTGCCACATTTGATAGAGAATTTGCCAATTATTATTGTTAGAAGAAGGGATCAACGTGGCACAAATTATCACTTTACAGTCAATAGGGATCATGTGTATAAAGCACTCAAATACAAAGTAGAGCATGAAAAATTTTACTCAAATGTCATAATAGATCAAAATGCTCTCAATGAGCTGCCAAGAAATTCTGATGAAAATATATTCAACAAATTGAAAACGGTGTAGCTCGAATTTGACTTAGATGTAAATGAAATCATATTTGTGGGTCCTGTCATGGAGATTGATGAAGGTAATATAGTTGAGCACACAAAGTCAATGCTTTTGAGACCACCTAATGCCCAAAGAGAAATGGAATTAATTTGTGCATGGGTTAATAATCCTGATGCAAATCCAACAACGTTAATTGATTGGCCAAACATTGGTGCATCTCCAATCAATGAATATGTCACATTAGGGTTACTTGATATGGCATTTCCAACACTATTTCCTGATGGTAGATGTGATTGGTTAGAACCAAGAATGAGGTGAGTGCACTTGCATGAATTTGTCAAGCATCTGTTGTGGTATAGGGATCAGCATTTTGGTAAACATCCAAGATTTGGATATTTTATGATGAACATGATAATGAGACTCCGTGCATAAAATTCATCTACAGTGTTCGCAAAAAGAAATTTACAAGACATGCCTATCACCATCAATGAGCTAAGTCAGCATATGGAGAACATGCCACAATCTAATTTAGCTGATAGCTTGATGCGGTTTGGAACTACTTTAAGGGGTACCAAATCATACTGGGCTGAAATTCGTGCAAAATTGATAGACATGCTTCACCAAATTGGCACTCCTAGAATATTCTTCACTCTAAGTGCAGCAGATATGTACTAGCCTGATTTGCATGCATTAATGCTAGGAACATCCCTGACTACTTCACGAGAAGCTTAAAATTGGAGAAATCAGAATGTTATTGATTATCCTCATATAGTCATACATTACATGCATTTAAGACATACAATATTTAGAAAAGAGATTTTATAAAAAGGAATGAATGTCAAAGATTATTGGTGTAGATATGAGTGGCAACATAGAGGTTTACCACATGTGTAGAGACTTTTATGGATCAATGAAGCTCCAAATTTGGACAACATTGATTGGTCAAATGAGGAAGAATGAAAAAGTGCTGAGAGATATTTTTATTCTATCATTCATGCATGAAATCCCAGAGAAGATCCACATCAAAGGAATATATGGGCATGTTCAATAAATATTTAGACATGCATATCTATAATATTACATTAAACTAACTATTTATATAATTAACGATAAAACTCATATGTAAGTTCTTTTATTTCCAATTGTAGGCATTCCAAAATTATCTGCAACATCCATGTCTCAAAATACAACAGAACTTGCAAACATGGATATTGATCGTGATTATGAAGATATATTAAATTGTGTAGAACGACACACAATTTGTAAGGAAGGTGCGTGCCTACGAAAAAAATAAGGAAGGATGGTTTGTAGGTAATTATTTAATCAAGTAATATTTATATATCAAAATTATATATTAGTCAAGAAAATAATATGTATGATTCGTTGATATTAATTATAGCTATAATTCTCCTTGGTCGTTAAATTTGAGGGGATCAAAATTGTATGAAGACATAGAAACCGGTGAGAAAAATTTTAAACCAGCAAGAAATGATGACAGAGTAAATTCACACAATCGTCACATACTGCAAATATGGAGAGAAAATATAGATTGGCAGCTAGTTCTTTCCAAACATGCAGTAATAAAGTACATTGCAAAGTATGCAGAAAAGGCCAAGAAAAGCTCAGAAACATACCACTAGATGTCGATGCATCTTTCAGACATGGAAAACCCTAATGATTTAGCTGCACAAGAATATAGAAGGCTCCTCACATAAACTGTTATAGAAAGAGACATTGGATCACAAGGGATATGTCACAAGCTTTTAGAGCTTCCATTGATGGAGAGTAGTAGAAGGTTTGTTAATCTAAATGTCTCTCTTGAAGTTTTCAAACCTATAACAATGAATAATGAAGAGAACAATGATGAACAAACAAAATCTTTTATTGATGGATATAAAACAAGACCTATTTGTATGGAAGGTGTCACATTAATTTACGTAGGTAGAGCATGGATAGATAATCCAAAAAGAAGGAGAGACAACAAATGGGAGCCAAGAGAAAGAGCAGCCATTGTCAGAGTTTTTCCTAGGTTCGTATCAATTCCTTCACGTAAGTCTGATAAATGGATTGATTTCTATTTTTCAGAGGTATTATTGTACAAGCCATTCCATGACATAGAAAGGGATATTGGTCAGGATAATAACTCCATAGTAGAAAATTGGCAGTCATTGAACTATAATGCTTGGCATGTGCAGCGAACAACAATTGCAGAAAATGTTGAAAATGGTAGTGACTCTAAAATTGAAGAAAATGAAATTTTTCAAGGAAATACCATAGAGCATGAGTGGGAAATTATATCTATATTGCATAATGGTCAAAATATTCAAGTTTCTGAAATAGATATGTTGGTCTAGTGAATATCAGGGGAGCACACAATTCAAGCAATCAAATTCATAAAAAACATGAAGGATCATGGATGTCTCATATTTGATGATATACCACAATGCATCAACTACACAACACTTGGTGATAAATAAAAAAAGGCAAAGAAAATAATTATGGCACACTATCATAGTAATCAAAATGGAGTGCCTTTGTTCATGATAATTTAAGGAACACTAGGAATAGGGAAGTCATATTTGATTGGTACCATTAGTGAAGCTCTTCAAAATGAAGCAATGCCATGTTATTCTCCTCTTCTATTACTTGCACCAATAGGAGTTGTTGCCTTCAATATAGGAGCCTCAACAATTCACTCAAAATTGAGAATCCCAGTGAGAGAATTTTGTCCAGTAGAAGGAACAAGACTCACAAGTTTCCAAGAAGAAATGACACATATCAAATACATTTTGATTGATGAAATGAGCTTGGTTGGTCAAAACATGCTGGGAAATAAAGATTCTCGACTTAGGCAGGCATTCCCACTAAACACAAACATAAGCTTTGCAGGTATGCCAATATTACTATTGATAACAACTATTTTATATAATATTTAATATAAATCATTTGTACAAAATTGATATAATATAAGTACATAATTTTAAAAAAAAATTACATGTGTTATTAGGTATATCTATGATTTTAGTTAGAGATTTGGGCCAGTTGCCTCCAGTCAGTGATAGACCGGCATATGACAGCAATAGACGGGCAAAGTTATTATGGGAGGAATTCAAAACGGTGGTAACTTTAGATACAATATTCAAACAAGATGGAGAAAATATCCAACAACAAAGATTTCATCAACTTTTGACAAATCTAAGAGATGCAAACCCAGTAATTGATGATTGGGAGTTGCTTATGATGAGAATCCCTATTAATTTAAATGTTGCAACCAATGAGGAGTTTGACAATTTCATCCATTTGTTCTCTACTAATGACAATGTCCATAATCATAACAAGAGAATGTTGTATTCCTTGAGGCATCTTGTTGCATGCAGTGTTGCAACAAAGGTAGGAAGTGTTAATGCAATAGAAGATTGTTTAGATGATGAACTTGATCTAGAGTTATTGATTAGCAACAATTCAAGGGTGATGTTGACTTCAAATGTATGGAGAAATGCAGGTCTTGTAAATGGAGCTTTAGGGTATTTTCAAAAGATTGTCTACAACCAAGAAGTGCTCCACCTAAACCACCTACATATGTGATGGTTGAATTTGACAATTATTTTGGAATTCCATTTGATGATCATCATACAAATACAATTTTAATAACATCAATATAGAGGGGCAGGACACTTCAATTACCATTAAGATTGGCATGGGCATTGACAATACACAAATCTCAAGGGTTGACTCTTTCAAAAGCTACAATTTATATAGGACCAAGAGAAAGAACAAGATTGACATTTGTTGCAGTATCTCGTGTGAAGTCTCTAGAAGGTCTTCAAATAATGGCACCATTCACATATGACCGTTATTAAAAATGAAAAATGGCAAACAACTTTCCAAGCAGAAAGCTGAAGAAAATAGACTCAAATTTTTAGAAGATAATTTGATGCAATATATTTTTCTTCAAATAAGATTCAATTAGAGATAAATAATTTTTTTCCTAAATGTGTTTTGTGGAAAATGTTCTTTCTTATTTTGATCTTTAAGAAATGTTTTTCAAAATCTAGAGGAAAAATTAGTAAAAAATGGTACAAGTTATTTCTTACAATGTTAATGATTTATTATTGTATTTGTAAAATTTTGAACTTTACTATGTTTCTATTATGACTCATTTTTAGTTGCATTAGAAGTCAACATTGGTACAATTTATTTCTTACAATGTTATATCTCATTATATATGGATATGTTTTTCAAAACTTGAACTATGTGAACAAACTTTTTGGCTAACAATACTAATTTTCTTTACCTTTAACTATGTGAATGTTTGAAATCATAGTGATTTAAAATTAATATTATATATCAAAATTAATACATTATATGCATAAGCTTCTCTTATGTAACTTCTGTAATCATGATTTTTTTGGACTCAAATTGGTTAGTCATATTTTCTCAAAAAATGGAGGTAAGCGTAGGAATGAAAGTGGAGGTCTGTAGTGAAGAGGAGGGATTCAAAGGAGCATGGTTTGAAGGAACTGTCATTGCATTTGGCAATGTCAGTCATGACAAGAATACATTTTTTTTCAATATGAAAAATTCATTACTGAGGGTTCAAATGGGGAGGTACTGCTGGAGGAAGTATATTTGAAAAATATGAGACCCGTTCCACCATACAAGCAGATGTCCATCGACCTCTCATCTGGCTTCACAGTAGAATCACTTGACACTGATTGTTAGTGGAGGGGTATTGTTATGAACAAATTCATATCACCTTTTGATTGGAAGGAGCTCTTTCAAATATACTTTCCTGATACTTGTATTATGAAAGCTTATCCTAAGACTGACCTACGCTCTGCTCAAGAGTGGATCGAAGGACAATGGACACAACTACAATGGGACCTTCAACAAATATTTATGTAAAGAGTCCTTAAGAAAATAGGAAGCTAATGGATGAAGAAAACAAATTGGTTTTTTTAGAAGAAAATTTGATGTAATATGGTTTTGTTAAAATTTTCTTTAATGATTATCAAATAAATCATTAGAGGTTGATACAAAATGTTCTGTTTGATTTTTCTTTAATGAAAATTGAGTTCATATATTATTTGTTTATGTGATACATCATGTTCAACTTTTATTCAATGCCTATTAAATATTTTAGAAAACTACTGCATTTCTTTATTTTTATTTATTTTAACAAAAAAATGAATATTAGTTAAAAACTATTTTCTTAAAAATACATATCAGTTGTTCTTTTAATTTCTATTAAGTGTTTTGGGATGTTACATATGCTATTAGAGCTACCAAGTTTGACACTGAACCTTAGTCTCGCCACTAAAAAAGTAAAGTAGAAACTTAACATAACTATCCTACTTCACAGGGTGTGGTTGCGACGAACACCTCAGAAGAAAGTTTGAAACCCCTTATGGGTTAACTTTTGGAAACTTTGGCTCGACCATGACTATAGATGTTGTTCATTTCCCTCAGATACAAAGACAATGGCTTAGGCAATTGATTGGCTTCGAAGAGAAAGACATGTTTCGACAACTGCTAGCAAAGCAAAATTAAAGGCATCCATTTGGAAGAAACTTGGAAACAAAAATAAAGCTGACCTTGAGAAACCACCTAAGAAGGGTCAAACCACTATTGAGCCTATCAAACACCATTTAAATTCTCTCCATTATTGAGAGGAATCCATCAGACAAAGTGATAGCGACTCCTAAATGAGAGTCTACAAAATTTTGTAACTATTATGATTGTAGTCAATTTTGGATTGAGTAATAAAAATTAAAATTTTGGATTGTAAGCTCTATTTTTTAATGAATTACGTTCAAATTTTCTTTAATGCTTATGAAATGTTTTAATAAATTATTTTCAAATTTTCCTCAATTACTATTACATACTTTACTATGACTATTAAGTGTTCAATGGTTTATTTTATGCATATTTTTTATTACTAAATGTCAATATTTTTTAATATTATGTTGTAACTATTTATGGATATTTTTATTCTCATGATTCTAAAATACTAACTTCCATTTCATGTTATTTATATTTAGCAAATAATCAAAACATGGATGTTTCTGAAAATGCATCAGAAATTGTTGCTACAAGCCCAAATGTATCTGTGAATTTAAATGAATTCATTGAGAGCCATATGGACAAATGTGCGAGAACAATTTTAGAGTACTACAACAAAATTGTCAAAGAATATGAAAATACTGCCTTAATGATAGATGATGTTGAAGAATTGGAAATATTGCAAATGGAAGATGTTGCAAAAAAAGTTAAGGAAGTTTCCGTAATAGCACCAAAATTTCCAGATTCTTTAAAAGAAGTATATCACTATCATTATGAGAACAAGGGTCGAAATACCATCCTCATCATTGAAGAATTTGTTATGTATTTACATCATTACAATGAAGTGTTGTTCATTTAGTTACTTCTTGGCCAATCTTTAATACTTCTTAAATATTGAAGTTTTATGTAGTTGTTAGATAATGGCCCAATTGAGAACTATGTGTTGTTAGGGAATGTGTAAAAACTAATGGACAATTATTGAGCCTACTAAATTTTGTAACTATTATGATTGTAATCAATTTTGGATTGTAAACTCAGTTTCTTAATGAATTATCTTCGAATTCACTTTAATGCCTATGAAATGTTTTAATAAATTATGTTCAATTTTTTCTCAATTACTATTACATACTTTACTATGACTATTAAGTGTTCGATGGTTTATTTTATGCATTTTATCCACCAATAAATTTAATTTTCAAATGATTCAAAAATGGTTGTATTGATAAATCTCATGAATATAATAATAATAATTCTCACAATAGATAAGAATTTCATTTTTAATATTAATTGTTTAATATTTTGTAAATCTTTACAATTTTTACACATTTTAACTAATCCTAAAATCAAAATTCAAATAACTTGAAATTTGTTGTTGTAATAATGCTAATATAAATTGAATAAATATAATGTTTTATTTTTATCCACTCACATTATAGAAATTTCCATAATCAAAACCTTAATATTAATCATTATCATAATCAAAACCTCAATATTATTCATAATTAATAATTATAATATTTAACCCTAAACCTAACTATATATCTAAACCAAAACCTAAACCCAACCTTAATTACAATTCTAACCTTGACCCTAACCCTTTTCTATCTCGAAACCTAATCCTAACCCAAACCCTAGCTCTTATAGCTATCATCACGTACTATCTTTGATTGCAATCTTAATCCTAATCCTAATCCTAATCCTAATGATAATTATAACCCTAACCCTAACCCTAATTTTATTTACAATTAATAATTGTAATCACTAAGATTAGCCCTAATCCTAATCCCAACACTAATTGTAACCGTAACACTTGAAGCAATTATATCATTAGCTGTAATAATAATTCTAATCTTAACCCTTATACTACCCCTAATTTAATCCTAGCCCTAGACTTAACCCTAACCTTAATTGAACTCTAATCTTAACCCTAATCTAGCCCAAACCCTAATCCTAACTGAAATGTACTACTAATTTAACCCTAACCATAATGTAGTTGAGTAACAACCGTAATTCTAACCATACTTAAACTCTAGCACTAACTGTAACTGAACCCTTATAATAACCTAACCTTAAAATTCACCTTAATTGTAATTACTATTTAAACCCTATTTTGAACTTCAACCATATTAACGTTAACCTTGATTGTAAATCCAACCTATGCTTGACGTTATCCCCAAAACCTAACTTTATATCTAATTATTAATTATAATCTTTAACCTAACCTTATATCTAATTATTAATTGTATATAACCTTATAATCCTAACTATAACCCTAACCCTAATCATAATTATAACCCTACCTAATTATAACTATAGCCTAAACCCTAACCCTAATTTTTATTATAATCACTAATTATAATTATAACCCTAACCCTAACCCTATTCTAGCCCCAACCCTAATCCCAACGCAAACCCTAACTCTTATAGCTATCATCATGTACTATCTTTGATTGCAAACTTAACCTTAGCCCTAATCCTAATTATAATTCTAACCCTAACCCTAATTTTATTTATAATTAATAATTATACTCTTTAACCTTAACCCTAATTACAATCATTAAGATTAACCCCAATCCTAACCCTTACCCCAATCCTAACTGTAATCCTAAGCATAAACTTGACTATGATATTAGTCCTAACCCTAGCCATAATTTTCACCTAAAGCCCATCATAATTGTTATTCTATCATGATCATAATCTTATCTATAACTATAGTCCCACCCCTAACAATAATCCTAACCCTACCTCTAACCAAGATTTAAACCCTAGTCCTGATATTATACACTTAATAACTATAAAACAATATTACAGTTTCAAAATAAGAATATAATAGTATTATACTTATCGAGTGCTATATTAATATAATATTACTAATAAAACTATAAAAAAAATATTATAACTAAAAATAATTTAAATTAATAATATAATACATTTAAAATATTTCAAATTTATATTATGAATATTATTTTCAATAAATTATAAAAATAATATCATAATAATCAAAACAATATAAATTAATAATAATAGTATACTATAATATTATTCCACAAATAAATAGAAAATAATAATAATAATTGCAATAATAATATTACATATTATTGCAACAAACATTAATAATATAATATTATATAGTTCTATTTTGAACTTTGTATTGTTTCCCATGTTGCGTCATGACTACTACTAGCTTACATATATATTTTTTTTAATCAAATATATATAATACACTGAGAGATATCCTTCTCGAGGCGCCTATTTTTATCATGTACCTCGAACTCTAATAGGCGCCTCTAGAAGGATATCTCTCGGTGTATTATATATATATTTGATTAAGATCAAATATATGTAAGCTAGTTATACATGTATATGAGTAGGAATATATTCGCGTATATATTCATACCCATATATATGTACTTAGTTTTAAGTTTATATATTTATTCATCTTAATTTTTTATTATTTTATTTGTGTTTGAATATATACATATACATATACATATAAATATCACATCACACACACACACACACACACACACACACACACACACACACACACACACACACACACACACACACATACTTTCATATATATATTGTTTCTTTCTTTTTTTGTTTTATTTTTTATTTATCTTTTCCCTTATTTATTTTATTTTCCTTTTCTTTCCTTTATCTTTAGTTTCTTCTTGTTTTCTTTGTATTTGACTTTTTGTGCCACTCTTCCCCCTCTCTCTTCCTTTTTATCTAGCTTGGTCTATAATTTTACACATTTTTTTCTCTTGTAGCTCTCTCATCCTGATGATGAATCATGAAGTGTGATTCAAAACATTGATGCAAAAACTTCTACACAGCTAAATCCTGAAACATATTTGAAAATAAATCATCATGTTATTGAAGAACAACAAAATTAGATAAAGTTAGCTCAAAGAAATATTTGTTTCTTGTTGCTATCCAATTTTTACCCTTGCTATCTAATCTTTATCCCAAGGCTCAATCTAATCTAACTACAAATAAAATAAATGAAATCCTTAACGATAAAAAAATATATCCCAATGCAAATCAAATGTTGTTAAAGAAAAAGCTCGTTGAACCTTCTGTCTAAATATTAGTTTCAAAACTAGGTCTTGTATAAATCCAAAAATGAAACCTTAGCAAATCATTATCATTTCAGCAACATTAACCTGGGTTGATGTCATAAACCAGGTGTTCCTTATGCCTTCATGAATCTTATTTTTTCTCATTTTATATATTTATCTTGAAATTTTGTTTGTACCAATATTTTAAATTATATAGATCACTTTAAAATTTAAATGTCTCAATTTCTATCTTAAATTTTTTTCAATTATTGTTATGAATGGTTTTTTTGAAATAATTGTAGTTTGAGGATGAAGTTTAAAAAGAATAAGTAATATGATAATATTTTTGTATTGATATTATAATATATTATATTATTATTTTAATTTTATATATTTTTTAGCATATTATATATTCTTATTTATATTAGTATTATATTTTTTTTATTATAATATTATATTATTATTTTTATATTACTATTAAATTATTCTCACTATTATATTATTAATTTTATCACTATAATATTCTATTATTGCTTTTTATTAGGATAATCAGGTTTTGAAGGGACTTGAAACCCTTAGATTTTTCAGGGATCTGAAACCATCAAAAGGACACTGCAGATAGATCAAACAAAGCTAAACAACAACAAAGCCAGAGTTAGATAGGAACATGTTGCATCAAAGGCTGCAAAACACAACAACCAAAGAAAAACAAACGTCAACCAAACACAAAAGATAGATAATGGAAACCTGACTAGAAACAACACTAGATCTAAGTCATCTTATAGATCTGAAAAAACATAAAGAAAGGGTTTATCTGGCACCCCCAGCCAAAAAATAGGGTTTTCCCAGGCTCCCTAACCTGTAACAGAGTCTCCAGCTTACTAACAACAAGACCTGAACCTAACCAAAAACACGAACTGGCCAAACTGGGCCCTTGAAAACTGCCAGCATCCAGCCTATCCAAGAAAGAAGCAAAAAAGTGAGGGTTATTCTAGGCTCCCTCAACCATAAAAGTGGATTTTAAGAGGCTCCCACAACCTAAAAATATAGGGTTTTTCTGGGCTCCCTCAACCCTAAGTGTAGGTTTAACAAGGGTCCCACAACATGACCTGAAAGGAACAAAGACAAAAGGGTTAATCTAGGTACCCTTAATCATGAGTGTGGGTTTAACAAGGCTCCCACAATCAGCCAAAGCCCAGGCTTCAATAATACAACTAGAAAGACCAATTTGGGAAATAGGGTTTTCAAAAGGAACCCAAAACCTAGAACAAGAGACATCAAGAGGGTTTTGATTGGCTCCCTCAACCCATAAAACAGACTAGGAGATTAGGATCAGATAAGGATCCCAAACCTTTCTGTGAGGCACAATATGAGAGAAATGATAGGCAACCTCAACCAGCGGCATGAACAATAGACCATGAAAAGTTCCTTCACCCCCTTTCTCCACCTCCATAGGAGAAATTGCCACCTCAATAGGACAAGGAAGGAAGCAGACGATAGCCAGGAAAGTCCAGTCACAATAGGCAGAAGTCGAGCCACTCCCCTACACCTAGACTCCACCTCAATAGGAGAAAGGGCCTCTTCAATAAGGCAAGGAGAAGAGTAGACCATTAGCCCAAACACACCTCTCACTACCCAACACAGAATAAGTGTCTTAGTCTCTAAAGGAGAATCTCCCACCATAGACAAAGCACAATGAAGCCACTAAAGAAGAGCAGAAAAAACTCTCTTCATAGAGGAAACAAGATAGGAACCGAGGGTCTGATCGAAACAAAGGCCGAAGAGAACCATCCAAACCAACACCTAGCCAAGGGCCCAAGCCAAGCCTAGATCGATGCATCCCCATACCATAGCAAGTCTCCAACCCTAGCAAATAACAATAGAGAAAAGAAAGGAAGGCGAAAGAGTGGGGCAAAATCCATTATCTATTCCCACAATAGCTTCATCCCACACAACACCTCCCACCCTTCCTCGTTCGTCCCCATCCACACCCACAACAACGTCCAATAAAGAAAGAGTGAGCAAGGGGATACACAAAGAGCCCAGAATAGTAAATAGGGCATCGAAAACTACCCAACATCGAATTGGGTGAACAAAGACTTCAACGACAATAAAACCCAAGGGAACAATAGACCAAACCTTGCCATCATCATCGTCATCCTCAAACTCGGTTTCTTTCTCTCCAGAAGAAACCCTCAAACCAGCACTCCTGCCTCTCCCACCTCTCTCACTTCCACTCATTTTAGGCCTTAATATTATATTATTGTTGTATCATTAATTGACTATACATATATTATACTTATAAGATCATTATTCTTATTATATTATTAGAGTTAAATTAATGTTAGGGTTAGAGTG
Source organism: Cryptomeria japonica (assembly GCF_030272615.1). Lineage (NCBI taxonomy): Eukaryota > Viridiplantae > Streptophyta > Pinopsida > Cupressales > Cupressaceae > Cryptomeria > Cryptomeria japonica. The sequence continues at coordinate 91,185 of NW_026729041.1, read as the reverse complement.
AGAGTTAGTTTCAGGAGTTTAATTTTAAGTTTCAATTATAATTGATGTTCACTTAAGGTTAAGGTTTTAAGTAAATTAACACCGACTTTTACTTATGGTTAAACATAACCATAACTGAACTTGTTTTTATATTAAATTGATATTTATTATATCATATAGTTAGAATTAGAGGTTAAATTGTATTATATTATGTAATAATATTATTAGTAGGCAGGTACTATTGCAATTAGCTGCAATCAATTTATGTTAACTTGTTATTATTCAATAGCTTTTCTACCAATTAGAACTATGAATTTTTTCTTTTGATGATAAATTGTTAAGATGCATGATTTTTAAGTTTCTAAATTATATAAATTGTTTTCTCTAATCTAATTGGCTCAAATAATTTTCATCTTATTCACATATCCACTACCTAAATGAATTTTTTTAGGCAAATATTTAAGTACATTAAAATAATATTTAGAATGTTTAAATTTTCTTTTCAAATTTTTTCAGAATAGGTATCTTTTAAAGCTTTATATACATAAATAAACATAGATATACAATATAAAAGACTATGAATTAATTTATTTTAGTTATCTTAATGCAATTTAAAAATATAAAAAAATTGGATAATAAAGTAATATTATCAATAATATAATATTATATATATATAATTTATACAATAATATTATACTATAGCTATAATAAATTCACAATATAATAATCAAAATACAATAATAATATTGTGGAGATGATTTGATTATAATTAATTTGATGAATAATGAAAATTTTGGTCCTATAAATCTTTTGGTTTTATTTGATATATGTTACAAGGTAACTACCATGCCAAACAAATTTTGTTTTTATTATTTAAACTAGGTGAAAATATTTTGATACTAATTAATTGATTAATTAATTGTGAAAATCTTGGCAATTATCATTACAATGTAACTACCATGACAAGTGAGTGAAGGACTAATATTAATTGAATAATTAAAAATATATTCTCTAGCATTATTGATATTTCATTATTCAATATTAAAAAATGTATTCTCTAATATTCAACTAAGATTACACATATTTATAGATACTATTCTTAAGATCGAATGAACTAACTTATAAAATACAAAAATTACCAAATACATTCATTATAATTATAGCTTGATTATAATTATAGTTAGGGTTATAATTATAGTTTTGTTGCCCCACATTTGAAATACCCAAAATTTGAACTTTGGATTGGTCCTAATTCTATACGAAGGCTCAAATATGCGTCTCTCCAAAATGAGTGAGCATGTGATCCAAGGTTGTCATTCTTAATCTACATTGTGGTCAATCATAAATATGTCGGTCAAAATGTGAAAAATGAATCAGTTTTGAAAATTACAAGGAATTGAGGGAAATCGCTTTGTGAACATGTACTAAGTTTTGATGTCCCTCGCTCTAAAATTAATTAAAATCCCTCACCCTAGTTTTTTTCATGAGGATAAAAAAATAGTATATGCTCATTTTCCTACCTTGAAAGCATGTTTCAAATTTTTGAGCCTAACTCCTTACCATTTAAAAGTTATGGCCTTTTTTCCTAAATTTGTGTATTAAATTTTAATGGGAAATATTTAAATTAATTTTCAAGAATAATTTAATATTTTAAATTGGTTTCTATATTGTGATCATTTTGGGGGAAAAGTTATTTATAACACCATTATTTTTATTTCCCTTTTTCCCACTTTGTGGTCAACAGCTCCTACAAGTCCAAATCATAACCTTTGAGAGATTTAGGTTAGAAATGTTTCATTTTGGAGCATTCCTAACCCAAATTTATAACCTCAAAATTAGAAGTTAAGATTGCTCCAAAATGGAGCATCTCTAACTCACAATTATAACCTCTCACAAAAGAGGTTAGGATTGCTCCAAAATGGAGCATCTCTAGCCTTCCTTTCTAACCTTGTGTGGGCCCACTTTATGAGTTACATGTAAAGGTTAGAAATGCTCCATTTTGGAGCATTCCTAACCTTTCTCCCAAGAGAAATGAAAGCATGCTTAAGAGTATTTGAACTCTAGTGCCTCTCACCCATTGAACATAACATGCCTTGTTTAGAGAAAAGATTGATACTCGGACCAAAGGCTCGACACCAATCCCCCATATTTGGTTAGCAGACAGAAAGCATGGTCAGGTAGGCGATGAATGAGGGAGTGAATATATATTGATGGAGGAAACTATTTGACAATGCACGCAAACTGTTTGACATAATGCTTCAAAGAGATGTGGTAGCATAGACAACACACTCGAATTGTTTGAAAAAATACATCAAAGTGAATGTCATCTCATGGTACACCATGACCAAAAGATTCATAGGAAAATGGACATTTAGAAAAAGCTTTGGACACGTTCAAGTTTATGCAATTGACATCTGTAAATTCAAGTCCCATGATTAAAACTATGGTGTTTGTGTGCATTGTTTTCTTGGTGCTTGATTCATACCAAATAGAATCATGGATAAGGCACTTGAATTGTTCGACATGATGCCTTAAAGAGACACTTTGTAGCATATGCAATCGACATGGGTAAAGATTCTATATAGTTTTATTGAACGCCTCTAAAGAAATTTCAACATATGGAATTCAATTATTTCCAAGATATACGCAAAATGATTTGTTACAAAGACTTTAGAAAATTTCAAGCAAATCAAATTTCCTCGCGAACATGCATGCAAAATATGGAAGGATAAAACAAGGCAGGTGAACTATTTGAAAATACTTCGAAGAAATGTCATCTCATGCAGGCTATGCACCCAATGTTGTTCGGGACGTTCATAAAGATTGATGTTTAGGTGACGCGTTTGATAGTTATTCATAGTGATAGTTCTTTATAAATATAAACCCTTCACAATATGTTTACGTGTTCCATAATGCTTGAACATAGTGACCATATTATACACTTCTAAACACTTTATAGATTCACAGTCAGAGATAAATGGATAAAATATTTAAGTTTGTAAATGCATGATAGACTTTGTTACAATGACCAAAGAAAATGCTATTAGCATGTTAGTTACAAGCATACATCAAGATAGGGCTGAGTAGGTGATAGTTTTCCTGTCATAATGAAGTATAAGTTTCATAGTCCCGATTACGTACCCATTCTCAAATGTACGCTTCCAGACATTGGTGATACTAAATTGGGAAATGTGAATCTTCCATATTTTTGGAAATCAATGGAAAAGAAGGATGAAACTTTGACAACTTGGAGTTTGCTAGATAGTGGATTGGCACATGCTGCAGGCTACCACACATCAGTCCAGTGCCCAAAATTAGTTTTAGAATGCATGAAAGCATTTAATACGAAGAAAAAATAAATTACGACAATAGAAGGTATGTGGTGGTTAAACTTGATCCAATCTCTATTTTCATTGTGTTTAGATTGCCTTTTAGAGACCAATTCATAGAGGTAGATAGAGAGTATGCAGATACTTATTTTGTCAATAATGAAGCCTAGTGTCAGAGTAATATAGCTAGAAAATGGTTGGCAAAACCAAGAAGGAGGAAAACACAACTTCCCATGATAATACACAGGTCTCTGTTGATGGAGGATATAGCAAATATGTTATTTTATTAAACCAGGTCGTGGGAAATGAGGATTCTAATGACTTGAAAGAGTGGATGTTTTTGTTTATCAACATCATCTGTGAAGGCATGCAATTTATTAATTGGGCTAAGATTATTAGTAATAATCTTTGCGATGAGCACTCAAATAGAGAAATAATTATAATATCTCTTTTATGCCATTGTCAGAATGAAGAAATGGCTAGGGTTGAATGTTTAATGCATTTATGATGATGCAACTCAGATTTACCATTATAATCCACAGTTGCAGTTGGAGGAAAGTTATCATCACTTTAGGTGGGTTAATGATGCCTTTACTATGCTAACAGGAAGAGAACTAAAAGGTAACATTGGACTCAGAATATCTCCAAAAGTAGCAGCATTGGTAAAAAAGTATGGTAGTTACTTCATACAGTTTCCGAAATTCACATACATCTGGATAGGAGGTTATGATGGTTGCCCTCTCATGTTGCCAAGGTTTGTTGAAGATTCAACAAAATTTCCCACAATAAAAGGAAAAGCATTATCTCTTTTCCCATTGGAGTTGGTTATTATAGCTATGAGAGCTACTCAGATGCTCAAAGTATTGAGAGGTATATAGAATCATTTGTACCCTTATGATATGAGGTTTCATTTTGATAGAAAAGGGTATGATGTAGGAGATTTGGAACTTGGTGCCAGATTTGAGCACTTTCCTACTATAGAAGATTTCTTGCAGGACTGTGAAGATGATTTTGAGGTACAAAAAAGGGATTGGATGAGGCTCACTTTCAAGCAGATAGTTTATTACAAAATTGAAATAAATGTGAATGACATTGAGGATGATGAATCTGATTTTATTGATGCTTTTTATTTTGAGAGGATTCAACTTCTTCCTCTTCCACCCATAATTTGGTCACTTCCAATGATAAGAAGCATTCATGAAAGATTAGCCTATATGATTTGAACAACACTTGAATGGATTAAAAGTAAGAGGATTGAGGCTACAATAACCCAACCTCCACGTAAAGGTAATACTTCAAAAGATAGAAGTGGTGCACAAGGGAGTTATTCTCTTCTAACTAATTCGCACAGAGGTTAAATCCAATTATGAGCCTACACCAAAATATATCCAAGGGAGGTGATGATGGAGAACATCCAGAAAAAGGAAAGGATCTTGCAGAGGCATGTGAAGTTAGTTATGTCATTAAGAAAAAGAGGTTAAAGACAAAAGGGAAGACAATGAATCTTTTCCAAGAGCTAGGAGCTGAGTTGGAATGTATTTCACCTCAACATCCTCCCAACATGGATAATCAACAAATCCCCTCTGTCTCACCTTTTATCATTATTTCATCACCATAACATGATGATTTTGTGATTCATGGTGAAGCTCAAATGAATGATGTCTATACTGAAGTTAAATCTCCACTCTTACCAAACAATCCAACATCTTTAAGCTCGACATCTATGAATAATGAAGAATCATTTCCATCATCTTCATCATCTTGGTTACAACAGAGCTTACAGAATAAGAAGAGAACTATTAATTTGATAGCTCCTAGTTTGGATATGGTTGCAAATGCACTTCATGAGACAACCAAACCAAAGAAAACAAAAGTTGCATCCAGATTGGGAATTAGTCCTTCATCAGGAAATTTGTGTGTTCAGGTAGCCCAGTCTATTGTTGAAAAAGATGTAAGTGAAGCTAGTGAGGCAGATTTTAATGTGACATGGGTGGATCTAGGACCTACAACACATGAGGGAGTTGTTAAAAAATTTCAAATTTCCACACATATTCTTGTTGACAAAGCAAAAACAGATAAGGAAACAAAGGATTAGATAAAGCAACAAATACAGGTTCTCTCATCCTATATCAAATCCATTGTAGATTCTTCAAATGAACAGTTGGAGTTAGCATCAACTTTGGCATTAATGCATGTTGAAGGAATAATTATAAATAAGGTGATTAAAGATAAACATAAATTAAGTAGACATAGTAAAATGGTAGAGGAATGGATTAATCAAATGAAGTCAAAGACATTATACTTCATTGGAAAAGCCAAGGATGTTCACATGAAACTTGTTGTATAGGAGCAACAAATTGCTACAATATTGAAGAATACCAAAGAACAAGAAATGTCTTGGGAAGATACTTTGAAAGAATTCCAAAGAATAGATAAAATAGATATGGATGTACTCATTGCCGAGAAAGTCTTCTCTCATAAAGAAGAAAATCAATCAAGTAGATGGTGCAAGAGTATAAGTTGGAAATTGGAGAATATCAAGCAATGCCTAGGTGAGTATCAAAAACTCTTGGTAACTTGTGAGAAAACAAAAATGAAGGTAATAGAGGACACAATGAACATTATTTGTGATATATCAATAAAGAAACAATTTCAACAAATGGACAGTTAGGTGGTCTTAAGAAAATTTCATGATAGAATCAATACTGAGCTAGTAGATGTGTAAGTTTTAGATGCAGATAGAATGAAGAGACTCAATGTTATTTCAGTTGCTTTGGATGCTTGTGACATGCCTTCATTATCATGATTTGATTGACATTCAGGATGGCCAAGCTACTGCAAAATTGAAGATGAATAATGTGATCATTCCCAAAACAAGTTCATGGTAGATGCTCTCAAAGCATACAGGTTGTTCAAGTCCAAAACACCACTTCAGCAGGATCAAGTAATCGGCCAACATGCTTCTCCATGATATTGATAATTAATATCATGCTTTCATCTTTCTATATTCTATTTTGTTGTGTTTTGATTAGTTATTCTCAAGTATTATTTTCAGTCTTATGACATAAATTGAGAATTTCCGTCTCATGGAGTCAAAGGTTAGAAAGTTGACTTTTTTTGCGCATAAATGTTTAACTTATTAACTCATTGTAATTTGTGCAGAAAAGAGTTAGTTATTAAGAGAGGATTGAAGTTGGTTATGTGGTAGTTACTCACAGGATATTATAAATAGTGGAAAGATGGATTATTAAAGGACTTTTTGGACTTTGCGAGTTTTGGGATAGCTAAATTTTTTGGACTGTATAACTCCATCTTTTCAATACAAAACAAATTGGAAGTGTTTCCATGATTGTCAAGTATTCATTTTCTCAATGTTATGTAATTATCTTGTGATATTGAAATAACAAGTTTGCAAATTACTTTCCCAGTTTCATGAAGACAATAGTCATATGACACTATAAATTTCTTTGGTATCTTTGGGGTATATTGATGTCATGCAAACTTCAATGCTTCATTTAACTACCTTATTATGTGTGGTCTAGAGTTGATAGTGATGAGTTTAGAAATCAATGAAATCTTAATAACAATTGAATGTTTGTTGGGTAGATTTCTTCTAAGTTCATTTATAGTTAGTTTCCTCTTTTTCTTTTCAAATTAACTTTATTCAAAAATACAAATACCCCTATCATACAAGGGAGTTTCCCCTCTCAAACATAGAAGAAGATCGTATCCAAATAATAATCTATCCAACCGTTGGGAACCTTTTCTTTGTCACTCCTCCATTGGGCACATAGTAGAACATTTTGAAGTGACAGATCTATTTACCAATAGATTTTGGCGACTCTGCTGGGAACCCCAAACAAGAAGACGGTCGCCTTGATATTTTCTTTCCTCTTGCCCACCATGAAGAAAGATGGTTCTTCCACATGAAAACGTTCTTCCTATGTTGCAACTGAATTTTGATTGGGTTCATGCTGAACAAGAAAATATAATTTGTCAGTCAAATACATAATCTTAGAGAAATAGAAGAAGTTGGGCTGAATACGAGAGATTGAGCTTAATCCTCGAAGAAGAAGAAAGAAATGCACAAAATCTTGTGGTGGTGTTTGAAAGTGAAGTTGAAATATTTCCTCATGTATTCTTAGCAATAAATTTTGTTGATCAACCCAACCAATATCAAATTCAAAGACAATCCAGAAGATAAGATATCATGCTCTATGACTAGCTATGGTCTTGACTTGTCATAATCCACCGGTCTTGATGAGCTTAAAATATGCTCATAATTTGGATGTTATGATAAACTTTTAAATGCCTTTTCTTTTTTTATTTCATGAATGTTCAGACTTTGTTGAAACCTTTTTGGGATATCCTGTAGCAAGATACTTTTATATTCCTGCAGCTCATTGTGTTGACTTGATTGCATTTATTGCCCCGTTGACTCCCTAAAATGACTGATATATCATATATAGTTTTTGAATGATGAAGTGAATTTAAATGTGTGATTAATGAATAGATATCATTTATGTGCCATACGCCTTTTTCTGTTGCCTGTTACCTTTTGTTTCACAGGTTGTTGAAGAATGATCGAGTCAAGCACAGCCGATCTCACCCTTGTAGTAAAGTCCATTTCCTGCATGACTTCGAGGGAGCTCCAGCGAAGACTCTGTGACCGAAACCATGGGAAAGAATTTTAATGGCAGTTAATTGGGAAAGAGTGGAGCGCTAGATTCTCTCTCTGGATCGGGTTGAACGCATAAATTCATTTATGAAGTTTGTTCCTTGACTCGGGGATATATTTTACTCCCACGTCTTTCTTTGATGGAGTTAGTTAGTTAGTTACTCTCCTATTTTTAAATAAAGCTCTCCTCCTGCACAAGAGAGAGGAGGGAGATGATAGATAGAGTAAGATAGAATCAGAATAGTAGTTATCATGTAAGAATCAATATGATAATGAAAGACAGAATCTGTTTAACTAGAGACAAAGTTTGTTGTTAGTTTCCACATCAACAAAACAATGTATATCATTCTGTTTTTATGAATAAAGTTCAATGAAGTTCTGAGTTTAGCATCTGCGTAATCAGGAGATGCTTGCTAAGGGGGCCCACTTAGTAGGTATCTGTAGGTAGTTAGTTAGTTGTTCTTTCTTGTTAAAGCTTCAGTTTTCTTTCATCTTTAAAGTTTTTATACAAACTCAGCTCTACATTGCTCTTGTAGCACAAGGAATCCATCAGTGTGCCTGTTCCTGCAGCATAAGGCCAGTTCATAGTTTGTGTTTCAGTTGTAGTTACCATGATTTCTGTTTTAATCAAATCATAGTTGAGTTAAAGAGCTTTGCATTACCTTCCTGTAGTGTAGGTAGAATTTCTTTCCAGTAGGTATTTCTGCTAAGATTTGACCAAAATGAGTTCCTAGTGCATATATTTTGCTGCGCCATTTAAAGTATACGTCCCCTGGTTTGACAAGTAAATGAACGTCTATAGAGGGAGATATTGGTCACCTGATGGAATGCCCAATTCCCAGGAAAGGTTTTACAGTGATTTTCATATCCTTTTGTGGGCGCGACCAAGTCTTGCAACCGAATCTTAACCGGATTCAAGCTGAACAACAATACATAATATCACAATTGAATAGGCTTGCTTGGAAAGTTTGTAAAAGTTATCAATAATACCATCAAGTACATCAAGTGTTGGTTGAAGAAATAGATTTTGGTGAGCTTCTTAGGAGGGTACCTCTTGGGTAGGAGTTAATCGTCATTAAAAGAATTGTGGTAATTCCAAGGTACAATAGGCAAATAATTCAACACGTGCAAGATCAACAAGAGCAAGATAATCAATAAGCACGCTGGCAAGCAAGAGATATACTAGAGGTGATAGAAGTAAGTGTTTCAGTGATCCCAATTTTGCTGAACTACACAAGGTCAACTATTGCACACCTTTCACAACTCATAAAAAGAAAGTTAAGTCCACTAGTACACCTTCTTCGCCAAAGAAAGAAAATATCTATTCCCCATCTTTTCAAGATTTAACCTTACTTCCTCCTCTTGTTATTAACTTTGCACAACGAATCATGCAACAAAATACTCTACCAGTCCCATGGGGCATAACCATAGGTCCTTTAGCTTTGGGAAATCAATTGCATGACTTACCAACTGGTTCAAGGAAGCATATTCCTAAGTTTTTAGGAGATGGAAAGGTTTATACAAATATTTGAGGATAGGTTCAACACTGTTGATGATGGGCGTTTTCTTCTTGCCCAATTGATGAAGATGAAAAAGGAAGTGCATGAACCTATGAGAGAATTTGTGGCATGATTCAATAAACTCATCAATAGACTTGCAGCTGATAAAAAGACCATAGAAGAGAATCAAAAGTGTTTCTTCATCAACACACAACCTACTAACATAGATTTTCAAATAAGGAGAGGATGAGTTGTTGATCTTATAGCACCATAAAGGTTAGCTATTGAAGTTGAAGATGACTTAGTGAGCATAGGAAAATGGAATAAAGAACTGCAAAAAGGAAAAATGCAACAAGCCAGCCCAGCAACCACAAACCTAATGGTTTAAAATTTATCCAATGATCTGCTCTAGTTGAAGAAATAGTTGCCACAAAATCCACCACCTTTGTATTAAGATATTTCTAGGAGGAATTATATTGTGTACCAGCAAAATCGATAACTAAAGCTTCCTGCTCTGACACCAAGGTTGGCTATTGAACATCCATCTACCAGTATTTGCCAAACTACTACAATGTGTGATTTTTATCTCACAACAAACCATGATGGAGCTTCATGCCTCAAAATGACTAGGTTTATGCAGATGAACCAGACCAATGAAAAGATTGAAGAATATATTGAAGATGAAACTGGTCAGTAGTTTGGTCCATCTACACTTAACTTTTTAGAATATGAGTCTAGTGAGGAAGATGAGAAAGACACTGACATAAATAATCATTCTTGTAATGTTTTCACAAAGAATTGGTGCTAGAAGCTCAAGGAAAAAGCTAAATCTGCTACAAAAGATAAAGAAGCAGAAGATATTCCTAAGTGAATCCTATGGAGGAAGCAAAGCAAAGAAGAACTAGGATCATCAAGAAAAGCTGAAAAAGTTGTTCATCGCGGGCAACCTTCTCTTGAAGATTATTTTGATTTTATAGAATATTGTAAAAACACCAAGGTGCAAATTTCTCAATTTGAGTATCTCAAGAAGAACCCGCAACATGTGGACAAATTGGTGCATTGTATCAAAAAGGATCTCAAGCAGTCACATTCAGACATACATCAAGAATCAGGTGAGAACTTTGATGATGATAACCAAGAGGGGTCTATTTCAAAGGAATCATCTCTTGTTGCCACCTTCTTTTCTGATAAGCAAGATCATTTCTATATATCTTTGTATATTGTCGATTGTAAGTTAATCAATTGCATCATTGATTCTAGTGCATCCGACAATGTAATGCTTTCTAAAGTTGCTCATGTATTAGGCTTGCCTTTGAACAAATCAACTGGTAAAGTGTTTTCAATGGAGTCTAAACAAGTTCCCCTTGTCGGACAGATCAAAGACTCTCAAGTCGCTTTAGCCACTCAACCTCAAAAGAAGTTGAAACTTAATATTTTGGTTGTTGATATCCCAACAAGTTATGGTATGCTCTTAAGCCGTAATTTTGGTAAAGACCTCAGTGGTGAAATTTAGTTAGATTGGTCCCATGCCATGATACTTCTTGGCAAAAAGAAAGTCAAATTAGACCCTGAGCCTAAGGAAAAGTATACAATCCTCAAGTTTGATGATCCAAGGGTAGAGATATTGTATGTTGAAACTAGTTTGGGTACTTATATGTTATCATCAAAAGAGGAAAATATTCATGAAATCCTAGTTCCTGATATATCTTCAGAACTTTGGAGAATGCAATTTGACAGAATTTCTTCATCTTCTAGTTCATGCACGAGAGTGGTGCTGACTTCTCCTCAAGATGAAAAGTTTCCTAAATCTTACAAGCTTGAATTTGATACTATAAACAATACTGCAGAGTATGAGGCTCTTCTCTTAGGGCTGGATTTTGCCAAGGAGAAATGGATCAAAAAGTTGCAAGTCATGGGAGACGCTGAGTTAATTTTTAACCAAGTGTAGAATAGATACCAAAGCAAGAATAAGAGGCTGAGGTCATATCGAAATAAAGTGTGGGATGAGATCAAAGGTTTTGATGCTTTTTCCATACAAGCCATTCCAAGGGAGCAAAATACAAAGGTGGATTCTCTTATTGTCTCAACCTCTTTATTGCTTACTCATCATGACTTTGATAAGGATGTTTACGTAGTAGAGATGATCTATCGGCCTAGTGTGCCAGATAATATCAGAATTGGAAAGTCTTTGATAATGACAAACACATCATCTCATTCTTGGAGGGAAGCAAAAAAATTTCCAATTTGTCTTTTGATGAGAATCAACCTTCGACAAGTTAGTAGACTACTAAAGAAGAGGAAAAAGAACCTGAAATTATGCAACTCAGTATGGAGGGAAAATGTCTTGACAAAGAAGAGCAAAACAGTATGTCGAGTTGTTACATGAGTTCTCTAAGAAATTTGGTTTGATATATTCTGACATGCTTGGTGTAGATCCTACGATTTTAACTCACAAAATTGTCCTAATTCGTGATGCTAAACCTGTGAAGCAGAAGATTTGAAAGATTCACCCTAAAGTGGCATTACTTGTTAAAGTTGGGATTAAAAAACTGTTGGAATCTAGATTCATTCATCCTATCGATTATTCACCATGGATTTGAAACATTGTGGTCATGGCTAAAGCTGAAAACAAGATTAGGATGTGTAGGGATTTTCAAGATTTAAACAAGGCCTCTTTAAAGGATGACTTTCCTCTCCCGAATATCGATATAATAGTGGATTTAGTAGTAGACATTCTTTATCAATCTTTATGGATGGTTTCTTAGGATATAATCAAATCTTCATTAATCCCCAAGATCAATATAAAACTGCTTTTACCACCCCTTGGGGTACGTTTTGTTGGATTGTGATTCCTTTTGGATTGAAAAATGCAAGTGCAACTTATTAGCATGTTATGAATATCATCTTCCATGACTATATGCATAAAACCTTAGAAGATTACATTGATCAAACGTTAGACAAATCTGTTCTTCGTACAGATCATGTTAAGATCCTTCGTCAAATCTTTGAGAGAATTCATAAGTATAATATGCGTTTGAATCCCCAAAAATGTGTTTTTGGTGTGGATAGTGGAAAACTATTAGGATTCATAGTTTCACATCATGGCATTGAGGTGGATACGAAGAAGATAGATGTTATTGTTAACATGCCACCTCCTAAGAATGTCTCCCAAGTAAAAAGTTTGCAAGGAAAGATCCAAGCTATTCATAGGTTCGTCTCTCAACTTGCAGATCGTACCTTTCCCTTCACATAATTGCTTAAAAAGAAAATCGCTTTTCAATGGAATGAGGCTTATCATCAAGCATTTGAAGACCTAAAGACCTATTTGGCCAATCCTCCTATTCTTCAACCTGTTGATCCTACTAAGACTTTCCTTCTATACACCGTTGGTTCCCATCAAGCTCTTGTAGCCTTATTGGCACAATGTGATAAGGATGGTAGAGAAGGCCCGGTTTATTACATAAGTCGCATTCTACTTGATTACGAAGTCTGATATTCTGCAAAAGAAAGACAGTGCCTTGCTTTAGTCTTTGCAACCAAAAAGTTGAGGCATTATCTCTTGAATGCTGAGATCCATGTTATCATTAAATTTGATCCTCTTAAGCATCTTTTCTCCAAAACTAACCTTTCCAAACATTTAGCTAAGTGGGTTATGATGTTGACCAATTTTGACCTTAAGTTTGTCTCACAAAAGCCAATAAAGGGTCAAGCGTTGACTGATCACTTAGTTGATGCTCCTTCACCCTTCTCCCTACCTAATCTAGAGTCTTGTTTAGATGAATACATTTTTTCCATTGAGGTTAATGAGACTTGGGAATTGTACTTTGATGGCTCTAAGTTTCGTACAGGATCGAGGGCAGGGGTGGTCTTAATTTCTCCTCAAAAGAAGCCTATTCCTTTATCATATCGTCTCAATTTCTTATGTATCGAAAACATTGTTGAATATGAAGCTCTTATAGCTGGGATTAAAATAGTCTTGGTGTTGAGTGTGAAACATCTACATATTTATGGAGATTCTCAACTAATCATAAGACAAGTGATAGGAGTTTATCAAGCTAAGCAAGACAAATTATCACAATATAGAGGTCTACCTTTATCCTTGCAAAAATTCAATTCTTATACCATGGAGCTTGTTCCTTGAAAAGATAATCGACACGCTAATGCGATGGAATGTGTTTCCTCTCTTGTGTCTATAGAGGACCCCTTTGTAGATCTTAAATTCACTATTCACAACCTCACTACCCTGGCTATTGCTGATAATCCTAGTGATGTGGCATATTGTTGCATTATAGATTCTGATGAATGGTATTCGCATATCATGAGATATTTGAGTGATGGTACCTTTCCTGACTCTTAAAGTAAGAATACTACAATTAGGATTTGCAAATTGGTTGCTACATACATTATCCTTTGTAAAGCTCTTTATAGGAGGGGTTATAATGGCATTCTTCTTCGATGCTTAAACAAAGATAAAATCCCTATTGCTCTTGAGGAAGCACATTCAGGTGCTTGTGGGGTGAATTTTGGGGGTAGGTCCTTAGTTCAGATATTGCTCTAAATGTGATACTATTGGAAAACCATGGAAAAGGATTCCTTTGCATTTGTTAAAATATGTCATCAGTGTCAGTAACATAGCAATTTGATCCATGCCCTTGCCCAAGAACTTCGATCATAGGTAGAATCTTGGCCCTTTTCTACATGGGATTTGGATCTTGTTGGTAAAATATCTCCTCCTTCATCTCAAGGACATACCTTCATCATAACTACCACTGATAACTTTATGAAATGGGTGGAAGTTGTTCCTCTTTGATCCACTATCGTTGAAGTAATTTGTCAATTAATTTTGGAAAACATTACTTCTCAATTTGGGATACCTTCTGCCTTAGTTTGAGCTAATGGAACGACATCAAAAAATAAGGATGTGAAGAATTTTCTCGAGAAATATAATATTCAACATAGATTTTATACACCAAATTATCCTCAATCAAATGGTCAAGCTGAGTCTTCTAATAGGATAATTGAACAAATTATCTGAAAGACTATAAACAAGCATGGTAAGGATTGGCATACTCAATTAACCTATGATCTGTGGGCCTATAGCATGAGTGTAGGTGTTTCTATGGGTTGTACTCCTTATAATCTTGTTTATGGTGCTAATGCCATTATGCCTTTGGAGTTATAAATTCCTTCTCTGAGAGTTTCTCTTAGGGGTATAGTGGATGATGATTCCTATAGAGAGCATAGACTTCAAAAAATTGAGATTTTTGATGAACGGTGTATAAATGCCCTCGAGCATATTCAAGCATATCATAAAACTTTGCAACGAAGCTACAACATTCCTTTTTAGTAGGTGATTTGGTCCTTTACAAGAATCGACGTTACGTGAATGCCTTACCAGAAGAGAAAGGAAAACTCAGCCCTAATTGGCTTGGACCATACAGTGTTGTTAAGGTCTATGGATCAGGTTCTTATAGGATAGCAAATGTGGAAGGTACGCCTCTCAAGGAACCCATAAATGCTATGCACCTTCATAGATACTATGCCTAGTTATTTTTCTTTTTCTTTCTCTCTTCCTAGTCTTCTTTATTCTCTCTCTCTCTCTCTCTCTATCCCTTTCTTAAAAATTGGGTAATATGTTAGCATGTCTTCATTAAAATAGGTAAGATTGAATGATGTTATATTGTTTGGTTTGCATTACTTCATTCTCGACAAGCATGTTTTATTACTTTGTTGTTTATCTTTGATTCTTTTTATGTAAATTGTAATAGATTTACATTTCATATGTGCTAGCATGTTATACATTTTCTTATGTGTTAAGTAGAATTATATCATGTTGTGTTTAATTAGAGTTAATTAAATCACACTAGTTATATAGTTCTAAGGCTTAATACATTCTTCTTTTGCATAATTAAAGTAGCATTTGATTAAATACTTAGTTATCTAATTAAATCACACATGTATCAATTTAATCATGAAGCATTGAGAAATCAATCACATAGAAATTAAAATTAGATATACATGCTCATTACTCAATATGTTAATTCTAATATAAGCAATGTGTATATTGTTCAAAAATTAAAATAACATATCCATGAGTATCATAATATATACATCAATACATCAAAATCATCTCCTATCCCTAGAACTAGTAACTGAAGGATGGTGGCTAGATTCCCCCTCCTAATCTGGCCGTGGGGGTGGCTCCATGGGGGTATATCATGATATGGACTGCAAGTGACTCCGCGAGGAACTCCTACGATCCCTCTCCATCATGATCCCTCAGTATGTGGTTGCCTCTGTCTGTGATGCTGCTAGGTCACGTTCTATCTATCATAATCTCTCTCATGGGGCCTCCACCTCCGTTTGAATAGGGGACAAAATGTCCTCATGTCATCCTGCATTCCTCTGGGATCTATACGATATTTGTGAGGAACTAGGAATGTGCTCAGTCACAATAAGGTTTGTCACTGTATTTTGAATCAGAGAACGCCACTCTTGGATGGTAGCTACAAGATAAAGAGAAATTTCTATCAGTAACATTCTATATCATCAAATCTAAGTAAGTAAGATACATAAATTAAATCAATAACATGACACTTTATCTAGATCTCGCTCTCACTAGTAGGGATTGTGGATAGCAATTGCCTAAGACTGGGATCTGCTAGGCTCTCCGCGCTCATACTGTCTTTGTATAGTAGGTGTGGGCCGATGGGGACCAGGATCAGGACCCCTTCTAGGGTCCCTCTCCACCTAAAGTGGGAGACTTGGTGGATCTAGGGCTATGGTATCCTCCCTAGAGTGATGAGCGACTGCATTTGACTCGTCCTCCTCCTCCTCTTCGTCATCCTCCTCATCCTCCTCCTCATTGTCCTCCTCATCGTCCTCCTCGTCGTCCTTGTCACCCTCCTCCTCATCTCCATCCTCCTAATCATCTCCATTTTGATCTCCCTCTTCGGTATCAAGATCATCTCCATCTCTGCCTGTCTCTTGCTCCTCTGTATCATCAGCTTGATCATCTGAGCCCTCCTCAGATGCATCATATTCATTTTCGTCAACTAATTGTCTCCATGGTCCAAGGCTCCCTCCAAGGAAGTCTACTGGGAACATGGCTCCAGGGTATGTACTCACCCACCATGTGATGTACGGTCGATGTGCATCTGAATCATCTCTATAATCTATCGCTATGCCCTCATTTGACCCATCTGATTTTGTAATATCGATCTCATCACTGGTAGGCCTAGGAATGGGTCCTAGCCTCGACATCATGCGTGAGTATCAAATGTACACAGGCACATCAATAGGAACACATTGCCTGAACCCGAACTGTCGCCGAACTTGGTCAAAGTAGAAGGGAATGACTATGTGGCTGTACCACCCCTCTAATAAACGGTTCCTCTGCATGTTGAACATTTTCCTATGTATCCCTGCGCACATGTACATCCTGAGGTAGGGTCTCCATATGACCCCGCCTGCTATCAATCTATCCAAGCTCAACCTCCAATACAGGAGATCGCCCAATCACCACTCAAGGGTAAGAGGATAAGAAAATACCCTAGGCTTCTCTAGGAATAGCTCTATGGGGGCTCAACCAGGCCTAGTGCAGGTAATATGCTCAAACATCCACACCTATAGTAGCGTGCATGTCATCAGGCTGTATCCTTGCCCAAACACATACTCCCTAAGGTCGTGATAGAGATACATGAGCATGCTCTGACCCCAAGAATATACTCTCCTGTGTCTCTCCATCACTCATATGGCATAGATGAGTCCTCCATGCATATGTTTGTCGTGCCCATTAGGGCACATGGCTAATTCAAGGGTTACAATCATGAGTCCCCTCACCAATGGAACCTTGTCGATAGGGTGTAGGAGCCAGCTAACCATGATACGACCTCTTGTCTCACTGTGCATCACTCTTCCCATAGAATATACCTGCTCTCTCTTGTAATCCTCCTCTATCCGGTCAGATCGATATCTCATGGTCTCTCCTCTAATGGGAAGGCACATAATGCGGTATACATCCTCAAGGGTGACCATCATCTCCCCCATAGGTAGTGAGAATGTTGAGGTGTCTGCATCCCACCTCTCCATCAATGTCATCAACATCGCAGAATGGAATCATATGGCTGCCATGGTCATCGCATACCACAAGCCCACTACATGTAGAAAATCCCTCTCTCCCACTATTAGCCTTGGGATCTACTCCCAAAGGCTCTGAAAGGTGAGACCAGCGGTATGCTCGCAGATGTATGGCAGTGTCTGCAAAATGCAAAACAATCTATTGTCAGTAATCAATCATCATCACTATCACTACAATCATTCTATCAGTTCTAACATTCATGTCGGCTAATCCTGTGTCATCATTGGTCGCCTTGAACAGGGACCAAGGTGCCCTAAGTGGACCAGGGTGCCCTACTAGGACCATTGTGCCTAGAGGGGACCATGGCACCCTAGGATGACCAGGGTGCCCTAGGACCCTTAGGTGTCTGAAGAGGGGGCCCAAGCCCAGACTAGGAGATGACATCATCATTTCTAAAAATATGAAAACACAAAAAAGTCAAATGGAGTCAACAAAAAGTCAACTCACCTCATCAAGCGGTCAGCTGGTGAGTATGGACTGGCATAGGATCTCCATCCTCATAGGTCGCTTAGGCTGGCATCAAGGCGTGATGGCTTGTATGTGGGCTCCTCTACAATGAATAGTGCAAAAAAGTTAGATAGTGACAAATGAAGGTGCCAGTTTCATATTTATGTGTTATGTACTTTTTTCACTTTATGTTTTTAAGTTAAAACCCTAATTTCTACACTTTTTCTTCAATTTATCATATCTTGAGCTAGGAAGCTCCAATTCTTGCACCATCGGTGGCGTTGGAATCATGAATTCTCCCTCTCACTCTGCATTAGTTCCATAATATTCTTGGATAAGTAATAGATCCTTTTTGTGAACTTGATTCGTCAAAATCTTTATCACAATTCGTTATGGAAAACATGATACCATGTTTCACCTCACTAATAAGAAAGTCGAAATAGGGGGACATATAGCTACCCACAAATTTCATCACCTTCCTTAGTAAGCATTTAGGTGATTTTGTGATCTAACATGTAGTTTTGTAGGGTGGGGTTCCTAATTATGTACTGTAGATACCATTGGGGGCTTCATTCGATAACTTATGGATATATCATGTTTTTCAAATGATGTTTACTTTTCTATACTTTATCTTGCATATGCACGTAGTGTCATATGACTACTAAAGTGGGGGCTAAATGTAGTGTCATAAATTATATACCCTTGCTAGGGTGGTACAATTTTACACTTAGGCCAGCTAGCACCTGCCTTAGTGTGTCTTGCATCTTGCATTTCTAATTCCCCTTTAAGAGTTTAATTAATTAATTAAATTAAATCTAAGGTTTTGTTTCATCACTTTACATATTCTAAAGTTCAACCATTTACCCTAAGTGTGCCCCTTTTCATCTTATTCCTCCAATGAATCATTTAATCATAAACCCTAATTATGTCTTATTTTCAAGGTTTAGGCCCGATTTCACATATCAAAACATCTCAAAATTAGTTGTAACTTTGGGATGCGCTCTAATATTATCAAATCTAATGGCCCCAAAAATTTGGTGAAAAGTTGCTCGGACCATGGCGGGAATGCACATGGTTCACAATTTTTTTCCAAAACTTTTAGAGCACAATCCTATGATATAATAATGCTTAACCACAAAATACTAGTGGTAAATTCAAATTCTAGGTCGGCCTAAACATGAAATTAAGATCTAGGGTTTCATATTTAAGAGCTCTCTTTCTTCATTTGAAAAGGGTCTTCTTCTAAGAATCTAAGAGCAGTTTTTTGGAGCATTAGAGCCTTGTTTGCAGCGAAAGAGTAGATCTTTAAATTCTTCAACAACATTCAACATTCATTCATTTTATCAATTGGGGGCTTTTTCAGATTTAGAAGAACAATAGGAGACAACTAACTTAGGATTGGCATGTACCTCTCCTTTGGGGTTATGTATGGTTTCATGTTGTTTTCATGTCTTTACATGAGCTTCATTTTCATTCCCATTCACACTTTAGACCACTTTGCATTGTGTATTTAGAGCATTTACTTTGTCAATTATAAGCAATTAGGGTTTACTCTTTAGGGTTGCTCTAGGTTGTTTACTTTCATTCTTAGGATCTTGCACACACATTTTCAGTACATTATCGGCTATTCATGGAGGTGGAAATCACCAACATGGGGGTTTGACTAAGGAAAAACCCTATATAGCCACCCCAAACCCTTTTTTTCAGCTTCAGGTATAGGTTTAGATCCGAGTGTCGCTGGAAGTTTCGGGACCAGAAGAGCACACAGGGACAGTTCTGCATTGCACATGCTGGTAGAAACCCCTAGGATAGGGGCGTGGCACCATGGTCCTTCCTAGGATAGTGGAATGGTGCCATGGTCCTACCCTCTATCAATAGGACTTGGCAGAACAACACTTTGCAGGCTCCAGAATCCTTCCTATTAGTTTCAGCTCTAGAATTGCAGAATCAAGACAGTGGTGTGGAACTCTGGTCCTGGACATTTCTGCTCAGATTTCAGACATAGGTGCACCTCTAATTTTACCTTCTAAAATGTATTTTTCAGCAGTGTATCAGTTGTTCTTTGATCTGCATTCTCAAATTAGGATTTGCTTGCTTACTTGCTTTCTAGGTTAGATTGCATTTTGCTTCATTCCTCTCTCTCAATTACAACAAAGGAATAGAAAACCTAAGAGGTAATCCACCAATCTCTCTTTCTCATAAGAAGTAGTCAATGTGTGTTACCTCCCTAGGCTCTTTCATATTCCATGAGTGTGTATGAGAGTGGGATTAGGGTTTCCATACTTAGTCTCACTCTTTCCCCTACATGGATTCATCTCTATCTACCCTTGGAAATCATCTTAAACTATGAGCAGTCTTTATAGTAAGGGATAAAATTCTAACATATCATAATTGAAAATTTTATGACACTTATATTTATTGGTAGCATACTAGTTCACAAATTTTTTTAACTGGCTACAATTTTCTTCTATTTTCATTTTTTTGGAGATTGCAATCCCCACTATTCCATCTAGATCTATCCTCTTCATATTGTTACCCTCTTTATGTTTTTCCTTGATGAGGAAAAGGATACATTAGCACGAATAGATAGACCCATTGGCATGAATAGAAAGATACATTGGCTTGAATAGACAAATAGAGCTACATTGGTATAATTAGATTTTGGTTTCTCATGTTACTTATGGTTGTAGTGTATGTGCAGAGCCATCTTGACAATCACAGGTTCTCTTGCTACTTTGGGCTTCACAGTTGGATCAAGGTGTATGGTTTTCTTGTATTTCCATGGGATATTATGCTTGATTACATATGTTTTAATTTGTTTTGAAAAGCACATTGATATGTGTTGTCGCCATCTCTCTTAAGTCGATGTCGTACATTTTGTGCATTGATAATAATGTTTTATAGAGCGTTAAGTTCTTGCACTGATAATGATTATATTTATACTTTATAGTGTTGGCATGACACTCATTTGATGACTCGACATATGATGATTTCGTACTATAGATTATCACCGATATGTTGTTGTGTTGACTAGGCACATAACGATGACTTGGAAATCATTTCTTAAATGAAGTGTTTTTGTTAGAGTATTCGAGTATTTACTTGATTAACTAAACATTATTTGTTTAATTATTTAAGTTCCCTTTATCTCTTTTACACTTAAGCTAACTTTAGGT
The DNA here is from genome assembly GCF_030272615.1 of Cryptomeria japonica. Classification (NCBI taxonomy): domain Eukaryota; kingdom Viridiplantae; phylum Streptophyta; class Pinopsida; order Cupressales; family Cupressaceae; genus Cryptomeria; species Cryptomeria japonica. The sequence goes on along the minus strand of NW_026729041.1, from coordinate 69,937 downwards.
GCATATAATTAATTATTTTAATTAATTATTATGTGCAAACCTAGGTTTTTTCTTTTAGGGTTTCTTGACCTATTAAAGGTTGAGTTCGTTCTTTTCATTGTAAGAATCACATTACATATTTTTCTGAATATTGAGCTCTCTCTTTTTGAGCATATTCTTTGTGTATTTGTTTTTCTGTATTTGCTTCCTTGCTTCTCCTTGTAATAGGTTTTTCAGCTTGCAGAGATTATTTGGGCTCCTATGGTGTTGTATTTTCTCAACTCCTATATCATATCAGAGCTTCAGATCTGTAGCTACCTGTTCTTTTTTTGAGAATTTTTGCATTGAAAGTAGATCTGGGGTTTTAGGAATTTTTTTATGTACCTAGGATTTGACCCCTTTTTCTGAGCAATTTGGGCCTAAACGGACCTCACCATCATGCTTAGAAGGCTCGAAAACCCCTATGGTCATATAAAAGTCGACCTATTTTGGTTCCTGAGCCTCTGGGAGTATTTTTTCTTAGATCGAGGCCGTACGACCTTGGCACACAAATCGAGAAAAAAATCAGAAAAAAATTTACCTTTTTATGGCATGCAAGCCAAAATTTGATTTTTTGAAAAAAAAAAAATCAAAAAATCAAAAAAGGTGATTGTAGTTTTTTTTTTTTAAAAAGGCCCCTATCGGTGTCGGCCTCCGGCTTCCCTTGCCCCACGCTCAGCCCCGGCTGCCACCCGCAGTGCCCTCCACTCCCTGCGTCACTCAATTCCCCGGTCGTGCTCAGCCCTGGCCGCCGCCTGCTCCCCGGCCGCCACTTGCAGCCCGCCGCCCCAACAGCCCCTGCCCGGCAGGCCAGCCTTTTTTTTTTTTTTTTTTTTCCGGTCGACCACCGCCCAGCCACCAGGGTGCCACCTGGCCGCCACCCACTGGCCACCGGACCACCGAAGAGCCACCAGGCCTCCTTTTTTGGCCTTTTTCATGGGGGGTTTGGTTTTTTGGCTCTATCTTGGGCATATGGAGTCGTTTTTTCGAAAACGAATAGGCGTCGGAAAGATGGTTCCGAGGCCGACCTCATGGTGTTGGTAAATGTTTCCAATTTTGTTGTTTGACTTTATTTTTTTTCCAGTCAAAGTGAGGTCTAGTTTTTGCACTCCAAGAGCCATAGAATGAGCATCCGAACTCCATTTTTCAAAAATTTTATATTTTTGGAAAGCATGTGCTGTGTACTTTCCAACCATCTAAGTTTTATTTATAGATTCTGATCCGTACATATTTTATTCATTTTATTTCTTTTCAGCACTCTGGTAGATATCATGGTTGTTTCAGGTCCTGGGATCTCTTCTCTAAGTAGGATGTCTCTATTTTGGTTCATGTTTCTATTTCTAGTCTTCTTATTATTGTAGCTTGTATTTATGCAAACACACTGAGATAAAGTGCCATCATGCATTGTTTACTTGGGATCCTGTACATCTTGTGCCTTGTTGTACATGCACTATTGATAAAGTGCCATGAGGGGGTTGATTTTTGCCTATTGTTTGCCATCTTCCTTTGTCCAGTGAGTGTTTCTTCCATGACATTCACCTCATGATGTGTGTCAAGTGAGTGTTCCTTCCATGACACCCTGTACTTTTCTCAGCACCTTTGATGTTCCTGGTTCTTCGTCATGCAGTTCTTGTTGGCTGTTCTTTTCAGTGTACTTGTCCCTCTCCCTCTTTTGCATTATGGGGAGGTTTATCCTGTTGGTTCTAATGCTTACGTGGTTCAATTGATCAGCTCTTTAGGCTTTGGTGTCTCATGCCATCTGTATCTTCAAGTTTAGTTGTTTGCCTTTGTTTGCCATCTGATTCAAGTAGTGCCATTTGAGGGCACTCATGCAGATTACAGTCTTCTCTACCTTGTCATGTTCTATTTCAGTGGAGGTTCTCTAGATCAACGGTTATTTTTTGACAGAGTTTGCAGGTTCTTCATGCTTCAGTGGTATTCTTTTCCATCTCTTTTTGGAGTAGAGTTTTGTTCCCGTGGTTTTCTCTATTTCTCCAATTCATAGAGATTTCATTGTATTTGGGTACCTGATCAAGCCTTGTTGTCAGGACCCATCTTTATTGCTTTCAGTAGCTGTTCTAGGTTTTAGCTTCTCCCTAAGTCTAGCTTAAGGGGGGGTGTTAGAGTATTCGGTTATTTACTTGATTAATTAAACATTATTTGTTTAATTATTTAAGTTCCCTTTATCTCTTTTACACTTAAGCTAACTTTAGGTGCATATAATTAATTATTATGTGCAAACCTAGGTTTTCCCTTTTAGTGTTTCTCGACCTATTAAAGGTTGAGTTCCTTCTTTTCATTATAAGAATCACATTACATATTTTTGTGAATATTGAGCTCTCTCTTTTTTAGCATATTCTCTGTGTATTTGTTTTTTTGTATTTGCTTCCTTGCTTCTCCTTGTAACAGGTTTTTCAGCTTGCAGAGATCATTTGGGCTCCTGTGGTGCTGTATTTTCTCAACTCCTATAGTTTTGATTCACTTACGGACTTGAAATGACAATTTATTTTTGTTTGGGGCTTGGTTTATAACGTTTAGGGCAAAAATAAAAGATTCATTTTGTTGAATGATGAAAACCTATATGCAGTGCCACCATGGGAGTTTTTGTGGTAGTTACAGGCAGATTGGTTGGAAGAATCTGCATGTGGGTTTAGTGTATGTCAGGTTATTTGCTATGCAAATTTGAATGGAGACATTATTGGTCGCATTTGATGAAGTTGTTTCCAGATTATCAGGGATTTTTTCCAGGTTTTTCGATTCACCATTTTTCAGGTATTATCATTCTCATTTTTTTATTGGCTCAGAGTTTTGCATGAAGATAAAAGAAAAATGAAAAGGAAATATTGTTTAATATCATTTTGATAGAAAAAATCGAAAGAAAGTTTTATGGCGTTCGAGACAAAAATAAAGGGGAAATGTTCATTTCAGATTGGTTACGATTACTTTTTGTAAAAAGAAAAATGAAAGAGGGTTTTTTTATTCTATTGTTCAAAAGTGAAAATAACATTATCCCTTTGTATTTTTTACAGTTCAGTTAATTTTGGTTATCCGAAAATGATTTTGCAAAAAAATTTAATTTGTTAAAAAAAAAAAAATTATTTATTTTTCTGCCAATTATGTGTATTATTGAGACCCTAACTAGGGTTTAAGTATCCTATTTCGAGGTTATTTTCTAAAGCTTTTGTGTTGGCATCTCTGTTATTTAAACAAAAAGACTTAGACAGTACCGTGGTTGGGATTTATAGCAGAGATAAAAAGGGTTTCATGAAGAATATTGTTATATATACATGGGATGCATACCTCTGGTTTTCACAATAGGGTTGTAACATTGTTACATACACATATGATATATTACTCTGGTTTTCATGATAGAGTTATAACACTATTTCATATAGTGGATATTGAAATTGATATTATTGAAAAAAACTTAAATTTGTATTCAATGGTGGTTTTAGGACTACAAAGGAAATGCAGTTGTAAGATCATTGGTGAGTACACACTCAGACTTTGCAGTTGTTAAAATAATTGTTTTGAGGTGTTGAGTTGAACTCCACCATTCTAATCAGTTGAGGATTGAGCTGGAATAAAGAAAGTAGGTTCGAGTGGCTTTTTATACCCCATGAGGGTTTTTCCACTCAAGAATACTTGGTGTTATGTGTTGTCATCTCTTTGATTATCTTTTGTGTGCATTCTTTGTCAAGCTCTGATACTTAAATCGTGCATGTTACTATTCATTCAGTTGAATCTATTATACAAAAGCTATTTGGTTCAACTACCATTTTTAGGAATTAGTTCTCCTTGAAATATTGTATTGCAGAGAATAAAAAGATTGTTTAAGAAAATTCAGTTGAACAATCTTATATATTCTTTTGAAGTGGATTAAACAGTTGGGCAAAATAGTTCAATTGCATTCATCTGTCAAAATTGTTCCAATTTTTCATTGTGGTAAAAACCCTAAGTTCTAATCAAGTTTTAATCGTTAATCTTGATGTGTAAATTTTTGTCACTCTGATTCACCCCCCTCCCCCTCCCTCTTAGAGTGAATCCACTTCCAACAAGTAAGCATAGGGTCCTGCATTAGGTATTTCCTTGGATTGATCCTGGTCTTGGAAATCATTCATTATGTCACATGTTCAAGAGGGGTCTTCTATCACTAGAGGTCCATTATTTGATGGAAATGATTATGTGTTCTGGAAAATTAGAATGGAAACATATTTGATTTCCATAGATCGTGATGTCTAGAATATTGTTTGTAGTAAGTACACAGTACTTGCTACTATACCTATAGATCCTGATGGGAAAAAGCAATATGAAATGAGGGTAAGTGCACCAAGATGGTGAACAAAAAGGGAGGTATAAGTGGCCAGTTCTTTTTTTTTTTTCTAAAAACAGGTAAACCTGAACTTCAAAGAGATATTCGAAGGTCACACACTCAAAATTAGGAGCTGAGAAAATAATAATAATTGTAGTACTCTAAATATAGTTTCTAAACTACTAAAGTTTTTTAAACTTAGATAAGATTAAGAGGGTCAAACCTCTCTTGCATGAAAAACTATTCCTGATTTTTTCTGAAAAACATAACATAGCTGTTTTCATGCGCAGCATAAAATATATAGTTAGATTTAGTATTTTAAAAAACCCTTGGGTAGGATGATAGGTAATATTGAGATATACAAGTTGTGTATTTTTTTTGTTATTTTTTGTTGAGTTTTTTTTTTTATGATTTTTTTAACTGACCGCATCCTGAAACTTTGGTACTTGTTTGTGCACTGGGCATCACTTGTATCAAAATAATCGAAAATGAAAATGTTTTTAAAAAAATTGTATAGAATCTAGTGTAGAATAATAATATGTAATTTATTTTGATTTTGGTCAAGTATATCAAAATTTATTAAAAAAATGGTAGACACATGTCTGTGAGGATTGTTAGGGCACTAGTAAGGAAAATTAAAGTTTACTATGCTAATGTTGTCTAAAAATAGAAAAAAATATATGGTCAAAAAGATGAGAACACGTGTGAGATTGTGGTGGTAATTTTAGAGATACCCACTTAATCATTTGTAAACCTGATGATGATGAAGTTGAGAAATCATGTTGGAAAATGACAAAATGTGTAAAGGGAAAAAAATGGAGGGAAAATGGGCTTGCAAGCCTTAGGGTCATTTTCCAACCCTCTTACCAAGCCAAAACCTGCATGGGTTCTGATGTGCAAGATAACCCGCTTGGGTTTTGAGAAACAAAAGGTACCATTCATAGTTCTACATAACCCGTACGGGTTATGTAGAACTAAAACCATCATTTTGAATTTCACAAAACCCATACGGATTTTGAAAAACATCATTTTGAGTTTCACAAAACTCATAGGGTTATGAAAAACCATTATTTTGATTTTCACAAAACCCATACGGGTTATGAAGACATCCAAATGTTTGCTCGTAAACTTAGCATATACTACACACCACTTGATTTTGGTAGACACCACTTTAGGAGAGCAGTAGGAGTCTCTGAAAATCTTTTTTTCCTTTCTTTCTAGATTCACCAAACCACATAAGGCAGAGTGAGGTCCCATAGAAAATTGATAGATTTGTTTAGGGAAAGGCATCTCCAACTAGTGAAACACTCTTGAATAGAGGCAGGAAAGACCTAATTCAGGTTCCAAAGCTAGAAAATTTGTGAGCAAATAGAATAGGAGAAGAGACAATGGATAGCTAAATGGTTAACATTCTCTTCCTCATTTTGGTAGAGGTAGCACCTATTAAGTAGATGGAAGCCTCTTTTGCAAAGATTATCAGTGGTGAGGACTTTATTCTGTAAAAGGATCCAAAAAAATATATTGATCTTGGGAGTGAGACCACTAATCCAGGCTTTAGACTAGCAAGGGGAGATTGAGATATCAACAGAACAATAGAGGCCACTGAATAACTACCAGAGGAGGTTCCTGCCCAAACGATTTTATCTTCAAGCAGAGGGTCAATCAAGACAGAATTAAGAAGAACCATAATAGGGTTGAGGGCTGGGTCTATGGAGCTCAGGTTCACCCAGTGATTATCCCTCTAGTAAACTGCCACCTTGATACCAAATCTGGCCTTGCACTTAGAGATAAAGGGAGAGAAACAAACCTTATTGGAGAGGGGGTACTCCAACAACCAAGAATCCTCCCAAAAATTGACTTTTATGCCATTACAAATAGTCCATCTTTTACCTAATCCAACGACCATTTTAGTTTGGGAAACATTGTTCCAAATAGCAGAACCAGTAGGGGCATCATAGGAATTTAAAAATTCTGAAAGATGTATTTGAGGTTGCATATATTTGGCTTGCTAGATTGAGTTCCATTTGCTAGTTTTTCCAAATAATCTCTAGATTTTTTTGGCACGAAGGGCTTTATTAATGGTTTTAATGTTTCTCAGACCAAGGCCACCCAATTTTTTAGGTCTACAAACTTTGTCCTAGGCTATCAGAGATATCCTTTTCCTCTCCTCAACCCCTGACTAGAGGAAGGAATTTTGAATTTTTTCAATAGCATCAGCAAATTCAGTTGGAATTCTAAAAAGACTTAAAGCATACATAGGAGGACTATGGAGGGAAGATTTTAATAATTGGATTTTCTCAGCTTGGCTTAGAAGGGCCCCTTTCCAACCAGCTATTTTTTTGTGGAATCTATCCACTAAGCTACTTCAAAACGTCTCAGGGGGCTTTCTTCATAGAGGGAGACCAAAATAGATAGAGGGGAGCAAGCTGATTTGACAATCCAAAATTCTAGCAATTCTTCCTTGCCTATCTTCAGGAGTGTTGAGGAAAAAGAGGGATATTTTCATCTAGTTAATCAGTTGACCCATGGCTTTGCAATAGTTAACCAGAGCCAATTTCAGGGTTCTGGCTTCCTTGATAGTAGATACACCCATCGACACCGTGTCATCAACAAATTCTTGATGGGAACGGATCCTGTCAGCTGACGATGGTCAGGCACCTTTCAGCTGACCTTCAGAAACAAGTTTATTGATATATATGCCCAGTTTTTTAGCCAAGATAACAAACAAAATAGGAGATATAGGATCCCATTATTTGAGACCCCTTGAAGACTTGAAGAAGGGGGTAGGAGATCCATTGAGAATAACTGATAGTGAGGGAGTAGAGATCAGTTGGAAGATCATCTCAATCACTCTCTCACCAAATCTAAAAGCTTTGAGGATACTAAGAAAAAAGAACCAATCCATCCAATCATAAGCCTTCGACATGTCAAGTTTCATCAGGAAACATTGGTTTTTAGATACTTCCAGGGAGTGAATAACCTCATGGACTGATATGATGGAATCCAAAATCTGCCTATTAGGAATGAATCTGGACTGTTGGAGAGAACTAATATCTGAATGAAAGGGGAGAAATCTAAGGGTGAGAACCTTAGATATGATCTTGTAAAAGGAATTGCACAGACTAATTGGTTTGAAAAGTTCCAAAGAGTCAGCTTTTGGGGTCTTAGGGATAAGGACCAAAACTGTGGTATTTTTTTTTTCAAAAGCATCTTAGAACCAAAGAATTCTTTAACACCCTTAACAATGTCCTCACTGATGATATACCAAAATGACTGAAAGAAGAACATCAGGAAACCATCCGGGCTAGGGGATTTATTACCTTCAAAGGAAAAGACAACATGCTTAATCTCAGCATTAGAAGGGATAGGAGAGAAAATTATTTTGGTCTTCCCCAATCATGTTCAGGATAGTAGCAAGGAATAAACATTGGGTGCTTTATTCCAGATTGCAATCTGCTGACAATAGAGAAGAGAAGTACGATCTAGTTTCCTTTTTTATTTCATCTTCCTCAAAGGACAAAGTCCCCCCTATGAACATTTTAGATATTCTATTGGTCGTCTTATGTTTCATGGAAGTCATATGAAAGAATCTTGTATTCTTATCACCTCCCTTGAGCCATAGAGAACGGGAACGCTACTTCCAGAATATCTCTTCTTTTTTACTGATATCATGATATTTAGATACTATTTGATTCTCATAATTAATGGAGACCTCACTATACCCATTAGCTTGGATTTTGGCCTGAATATCCTTAAGATCAAGTTGGATTGCAGATTTAGAGGCAAAAATGTCACCAAAAACTTCCTTATTCCATCTCTTAACCTTGTCCTTAACATTCCTTAACTTTTTGGCCACCCGGAACATGGCAGATCCCTCTACTGAAATGCTCAACCAATCTTTGATATCTTTCTCAAGCTTGGGGTGGCTCATCCATATTTTTTCAAATCTAAAGGGGAAATGTCTCCTCCTAGAGATGGGGTCTACAACAAAAGAAATTGGATAGTGGTCCGAGCCAATACGAGGAAGCGTATTTAAGGAACAGGTGCAACTATTGAACCAATCATTAGAGATAAGGGCCCTGTCAAGTCACACTTGGATCAGATCAAAGTCAATTCTTCTATTAGTCTAGGTAAAATTAGCACCCTACAGATCCACATCATGAAGCACCTGATTATCAATGAAATTCATCAAGTCCATCCTATTATCAAGCTAAGAAGGAATTCCCCCAAATTTCTCATTCTCCTTGAGCAGAGTGTTAAAGTCTCCCATCACCAGCCAACCTTTGGAGTTGAACTAAGATATGATAGAATCTAACTTTTTCCAAAATCTACATCTTTCTAATTTAGAATTCGGGGCATAGATATTAGATAAAAGTCAAGTAGTCCCATCTTTAATGTGATGAAATCTAACAAACATCATATTATTGTCAAGCCAAACAAGATTTCCTTGGACGTGCTGAAGGTTCCAAAAGAGAGAAATACCTCCAGATGAACCATCCGAGCTACCCCCAAAAACCTCATAGTTCTTAAACACTTTTATTTTTTCCACATTATGCTTAGGCATTTTAGTTTTTTGAATAAAAAAAATATCAGGTTTATGATCCCTAACTAAGTTCCTGAGTATTTCCTATTTATGCAGACCATTGAGTCCTTGAATGTTTCATGAAATGATCTTCATATTCATTTAAAAGAGCATACCTCATGGATGGTCAACTGGGTACCATCCGCTATATTCCTGTTGGCTTCCAGCATTGCTAGATTTGAACCTACATCAGCTTTGGTCCTCCCCCTAGTTTTCACAAGAGTAGTTTGGGGTGTAGATTTGGGGCCTTTTTTCCCTGTCTACTTTTTCTCTATACAATCATTGATCTTCATTTCATCACCCACAAGGTTCTGGGCAGGATCTTTTTACAAAGCGTCAGGTTTTCCTTCATCATCTACCCATTTAGAGATAATATTGAGAAGAGAAGTTGCCAGTGACAAAATAAAAGTGGATTTAACATACTCATTCTGGGATTTAGAAGATGAGTTTGCATCAAGAATATTGCATTGCTGGGCATCTATAAAGCTAGGATAAAGCTCCTCATTATTCTATTCCTTGTGAACAAAGTTCGAGTCCTCCTCCACATTGTTAGCATGCAGAACAACATGGATTTTACCTTCCTCCAGGTCTTCATCCTTCTTCTCATCACAGTTAGGGCTAGGATTTTTTCCTTCGTCAGATCTGGCCTGGTCGCCTTTGAGATCTTCCTTCTTAGATTCCTCAATACAAGCCTTATTATCATTTTCCTTTTGAACAAAGGTGTCAGGAACAATGGCATTTTGGATCTATGTTTCCTTCTTGTTGGTATTTTTAGCTTTCCACTACAACCTCTTATCTTTTTTAGTTGATTCTTATTTGATCTCACAATTACCTAATTATTTTAATATAATTAACAAATAATATTTAATTTATTATTTGTCGATTCCTTCTTTATATTTCTAAAGTACAAGTATAAGTAGAACCACTTTTTAATAGATATCCCATGTTCTTTATTATTCGTTTAAAAATAAATTCTTTTGTTTAATTTCTATAAATGATAATTTTTTTGTTTGATGCCACTTGAAATGCCCATCATAATTAAATCCCTTTAAAAATTAGGTATAATATGATTTTCTAAAATCTTTTAAGATACATTTACATTATATTTATAGAAATATTCTTTTTAGTCTCATAATTCTAGAATAAAATGTTACAAAGATGTATTCATAATACATTTTACTAAAAATAGAATGGTGACATATATAATAGAAATGGGTATTTATTATTTTATTTTAAGAGTGTATACCCATTTTTATTATGCATTCTATACAATAAACAAGCACCCAAGATGGTTGGGCTTTTCTATTAGGTGTATTGAGTTGAAGCTATGACAACTACAATGTGAGAAGCATATTTTTTGTAGTAAGGTACTCATAGAATCTATGAGTACCTATTCATTAGGAATTGCTTCTAAACTTGTATGATTAAAATAAAAATTAATGTAATTCATAGTTGTTATTTTACTTCTAGTTATGTTTTAATGATGCTTTATGTAGAAATTTGTTTCAAATGATCAACATGCACTAGTTTGAATTAAATCACAGTATACTCTTCACACAATTAAATAGTTTAATTGAACAAAAAAATATTATAAAATAAGAGTGTGTTGCACAATATTTGATCCTTGGGGTATGCACAATCTCTTCCCTTTAAACAAAAAAATGTCCTGAATAAATACTCTAATGATGAAGTTCTATCCTTTTCCATCAGACTCTTCCATGCAACCCATGCATATTTTAAATTAGCATCTTCTTCACATAGCTCCCATATAGAATCAAAAAACCAATATTAACTCTCATTTTAGTTAGTAGTGAACATTTTAGACTTAATGCATTAGCCTAGTGGGTTAGATTGGTCAACTTTGCATCTTTCTAATTTAACTTACCTTGTATATTTTTGAATAATAATGCATTATGGTTATTATACAACATGAAATCCTTAGGTAGAAAATAGTGTTTTCATTTCTTAGGTGCCTATACAATTACACAAAATTCTTGATTTTTCATTGAGTATTTTCTTTTTACCTCATTAAACTTCTCACTAAAGTAGGACATTATACTTGCATCTTGAATTAGTACTCCTTCAATTTTAGCCCCACTTGCATCACAATCTACTTGAATCACTATTTCAAAATGAAATAGTGAAAAGGTTGACTTATAATTTTTTCAACAAATAAAAGCATCTTTGTTATAGCTGTTTAAGAAAACTCTTTCCTGTTATCTGCATAAATTCCACTAAAATATGTGATGAGACTCCTATAGAACCTTACTAATCCATGAAAGCTTCTTTCTTCAAACATACTCCTTGATGAAGGCCAATCCACGATTACTTTGACCTTTTCTAGATCCATTTTTTGTCCAATTTAAAAATAACGAATCGCAAGTAAATTAAATTTTGTCTAATAAAACTATAGTTCTTCAAATTTTTTAAGAAATTTTACACTTTAAACCTCTAGAATATTTCTCTAACTTGTTGTTGCAATTTTTCTTTTATTTTACTAAAAAAATATAATTATTGCAAACTTACCCAAAAAAGGCTTCAACACTTTGTTCATTAATCTTATGAAGTTGTTGGGTGCATTGCCAATCCAAATGGTATCACCAACTATTTGTACAAACATTATTTTTTCCTAAAGGATGTCTATTATTAATCCCTCTTTCTCAATCGTATTTGATGGCACCCACTCTTCAAATCATTTTTTTTGTGAAGTAATTGGCTCCACTCAAACAATCCATTACATGAACCAATTATGACCAGTAAACCATGTATTTCAATATTATTTTATTTGAAGACCTCAAATTTGTACAAATCCATCATTCCTCATCCTTTTTGTTTGTCATTACTATTGGAACAACAAATGGATTGGGACTTTTATTGATCATACCATTATCTCACAAATATTGCACTTTCCTATTAATTTCCTCATTCTCCATTAAAGTCATTCTATATAATTATTAATCTGGTAAAATCACATCATGAATTAAATCGTCTTAACTAATTATACTCTTGATAGGTAGCAATCAATCAAGTAACCTCTTCATCAATATATCTACATAGTCTTTCAAAATTTCTTAAATTTATTTTGGTAACTCCCTATTCTTCTTTGTTGTCATAATTACTGTTAGTTTAAGAATTAAAGCATATTATATTCTCTGTTTCTTCAATTCCTTCAATAATTTATTTTAAAAAACCAAATGATTCTTGGGGTTGTTTTCAACTTCTTCTTTATAATCAACTAGTGGATTCAAAAATGCACTGCTTTCCATAATTATACATTTTGTATGTAATTTTTTTACCATTATGAACAACGTGTCTATCAAATTGCCAAGGTCTACCTAAAATAATTTAACATGCATCCATTATAATTAAATCACACAAATTGTCTCCCTTATAAATATCATTTTAAAAATCTATAAAAATTGCTCATTTATCACCAACTGATATTCATTTTGTAGCTAGGAAACTCTATATGGACTAGGATGTTTCATCCTCTTCAACTTTAGCCTTTTGACAATTTATTCAAACATAATTACATTAGTACTACTAGCCACTATGACCTTAAAAAATGTTCAACCTAAATTACACCTTGTTCAAATCAAATTTCATATTTAGAATGGCTCTTATTTTCCTTCTCTAGATTTAAAACAATTCATCATAGAATCAAAGAATCTCCATCTTTGGGATCTTCTCCATGATTTGGTGAAGCCACATTTTTATTTTCCTTGTGCCACATTGATTCCTACCTCTTTTATTTTTCCACCACTCATTATATTTGAGGATATTCAAATGAGTTATACATAGCCTCTCTGAATTGAAAACATGTACCAGTGAATCCTCTTCCTCTGCCTCTTCCAAAGTATCCTTTACCATGAGAATAATTTCCTCTCCCCCAGGATAATCTTGTATTCCATTATTATCCTTAGTGTTTGTTTGTAAAGTGATGGATTATCCTTGTTTGTTTTGATATCCCTTACCATTGTTTGATTACCCTCTTCCTCATACAAATTTGCCTCTAAATCTAGATTTTTTAAGCAATCTTTTCCTTTGGTTTCAAGGAAGATTAGTATGCTTCTTCCACCCTTGTTATTCAAACCATGATTATTTTATCTTGAATAGAATAATGCAAAATATTAACATATCTCAAAATCTCCTCAACATCATTGTGTACATGTTCTACTTAGATACTTAATTTATAAAACTCTTTAGTGTACTATTGCACAGTCTTTTTTTACTTCAAAATTTGTAAATATTTGAACAAGTTAATTTGATAATATACGTGAAGAAAATTTTCTTTCAATTTTGTCATTATTATTTCTTATGATTTTATTTTCTCTTTAATTTTCTATTTACTTTCAATCTACACATGATCCCTTGATAAATATGTGTTTCCCTATAGTTTCTTGTAAGAAAAATTCACCTTTTGGGGATCTTTAATCAATAAAAAATTAAAATATTTATCCATATTTGGTTTCAATCAATAATTTCTTATACATTTAAAATTCTATTATAAATTTGAGGATTTGACCTTGGTTTACTACTATTTTTTTATATTTCCCATAAAAATCTCGTCTCTGGTTCATTTTCATCATCATCTTTTATGTTAATTTCTAATGATTCAACTTCATTTTCATCTCACTATTATATACTACATGTACTCCTCTTCTCTATGCTACTTCTATTGTAGCCAGTCTTGCTACAATTCCTCTCATCATCTCTAGTATTGCCCTACCACTAGCTTATGCTACTTCTCTTTGCCGACAATCTTTGTGTGCCATCTTCCATGAATCTTCCATATTTGAAGGTGTTTTTTCCTTCCCTATCACCCACAAATTTTTTTTAAAGATTCCTTCTCTTGACACAAGTGCTACACGCTACTCGAGTTAAACACTTGATGGAGTCCAAATTTAGGATTTTACCAAACTACCAAATTAAGTAGCTTAAAAAACTTATCCATCAAATTTCAATCTAGTAAAATATTTTTTTTTATGCTTAATTATCAACATATCACTTTAAATTGGTATTTTATATAAATAGAAAAATATTTTATTAATATATTTTCTAATAGATGACATAACAGTTTTGAATTTAAATCCTCTTCATTTACTATGCACAATCTCTCCTTTCTTCTTTTTATTTTATTTTTCACTATCCTCCTTGGCCTCATTCCTTTCTATTCCCCCTCTTCCTTTTATTTATATTTCAAAAAAATCACGCCTCTTTGTTAACATGAACCTCCTTAATATGCTACTACTAAACTCAATAATTTCTTAGATATATTGTCAAATAATTTGTTGCTACCATATTTTACAGTCGTGCCCTCTACCTATTAAAATTTCTAATGCCATTTTCTCTTCCTTTTCATTTATTTTAAAGTGTTTTGAAAATTACAAAGAATTCCACATGGTTTGCTACTCTCCCACCTCAAATTAAAATTTTGAGAACTCGAAATATCAATTTAAGTACTGACTAAATTCAAATTTCTAGAGTCAAATTTTAAGAAAATAGGACACATTCCAATGTGATCCCTTAAGGCTATATGTCTTCCTAAGCCAAACTTCAAAAATAAGAAAACTAGATAAAACTAAAAAAATCCAAATTTGTGAGTAAGATTTTTCTATAATTGCATAGTAACAATAAATCTTCTCCCTAATATATCTATAATTGCATTGTCCATTGTGTTAATCTTTATCCATAATTGCCTATAATTTTATTGGTGATCATACCACACTTTTCCCTTGATTTGCTATAATTTTATTGGCCATCATACTACCCTTTGAACTTAGTTTCTTATAAATATTTTTGTGATTATACCACCTATTGCCTTTAACAATACATAATTTTGTTGGTAATTGTACCACTCATTGCTCTAAATTAATGATAATGGTAGGGTCAATGCCATAGAATTCAAAAACAAATTAAAGTAAGAAGGTAGCCAATTTAATCATTATTTTAGAAAAAAACAAAAAAAAATTCAAATAACAAGCAGTTATAGTAGATTAAAAGTTCCCTCTATATGTACCCAAGAATTGGATTAAATGGTGCAACAATCATATGTTATTGTAACAATTAAAAATCTATTTTAGGTAATATATGTATATAAAAATAATATAAGATTTGGCTGAAAGCATATGCTACATAACACATTCTATTACCATTTTTGAGATACTTAGAAGGAATTTGTTTCTAATTTGTACTTAAAAATTTCTCTAGGTAGGTTGTGTCTCATCCATTCCCATAATTGAGCTGTTTCAATGGGAGCAATGGGTGCATACATAACAAAAATATGAAAAGACCTCCTTTGTATATAAAAGTAGGCCAAACATAGATGGCATTGGGTCCATACAAAAAGATACAATGGATGCACAAGTCCATAGGGCAAGGCCAAGAATTTCCCTACCACAAACTTCATTGTGGTTAGTTTAGAAGAATTAGGCTTCTTTCCAAATAGTATTTAGAGTAATTTTCCAAATGATATTATTAATTTTATCTTCTTGTAACATAAATATATAAGCTATTATAGAAGATAAGATTGTTTGAATTGATATCTATAGAATGCCATGGATAACCCACTCACATTTTAAGATTGAATGTAGCACTTTATTGAGAAGAGCAGATTAGAACATCCTCATCAAAGGGGACTGGAATAAACTAATAATATGACTTAGTATCCATGAAGAGATTAGTCTTGTATGAGTGTTAATAGGATCTAAAACAACAATTATTGATTGGCTAGGAAGTATTGTCAACACAGGGTTCTCACTCTTCTGTCAAACTATCCTCATCTACATGTCTTACCTACCCTCACCATTCTCTCCTTCACCTTGCTCTCTTTATTGCAAAACAATTATAGTAGTGATCAAGTTTTATATAATATTATTTCATTTACAATTATGCTTGTTTATACAAGCAATAACACGAGACCAATATAAGTTATTTTCTACCACTAACATGAAAATGATACAAGTTCATTTCAAGCATGCACACTATAAATTGTTTATGAAAAGCTAAATATACAAGTTAGCAGTTCATTAATTTAGAACCCATAGCTACATTAGGAACCAACTATAAAATACCAATTATAACAACTTAAAATTCTCTATTAAATATCATTTTAAGATATCCTATATTAAATATCAATTTAAAATATTCTATATTAAATATCCTTTTAAGATTTGATCTTGAATAGCCGTAGGGAAAACAAACCTTCTAATCCATCAAACTAAACCTCTTCTAACACTTCTTCAAAATATTCTGAAATAGAGTCTTGTTTTAATATAATATGAACCATTCAATTGCGTCGAGAGCACTCTGATAATTCCATTCTAAATGGTCCACGTTGACCATTGAGACAAATTTCTGGCGATTTTTTAGTTGGGAAATATCGTCACAACATAAGTAAAAGCAAAACGACAACTATGAATTACACCAAGGACATTTACTTTTGGTTTTAATGGCATTATCTTTGAAGTGATGCCGAATGAATAGGTACTTGTAGAGGCTATGGTTATCTTATGGTTATCTTACTGTTTCGCATTATAATAGATAGACAAGAATGGGGCTTCTCACACTGTAATTGCCATAGCTCCAAGTCAATGCACCTGATAGTAAAGTGTAATCATCTGGTACAACTTCACTTTTAATTTTCAGGTTATATGATACTTTCTGGCTAGAGGATGTGAAATATAGTGTATCTGGTTCTACTGTCACGTTCATTCCAAAGGGTGCATCTATTTTGGCTTCGTAAGTACATTTTGCAGGTCCTACATTTGTAACTATTCTTGGAAATTGTGCAAAAACAGGCTCACTTGCGTTGCCAATAACCATTATGGAAGGATAATTAAGGTCCCATACTCCATTTTTTGATAAATTTGAAGGACAACTGATAAATTCTCCTGTCAGCAAACGTAAAGATGTTTTATCGTATCCTTGGCTGCATAGCATATTGATATAGGAATTTACATCAGCATCATATACAAGCCCCGGATTGATGGCCTTGAGGGGATTAATTTGCCCTGCACCATATCCTAATTCTCCATCTTGATAGCCATCTAATGTTGGATTCAATGTAAATGCTACATCACAAACTAAACTGTCAGTATAGATAAGAAAAATAAATGAATGTATACAATTTTTGGGTTGTGGAATGGATAGCCACCTGTAGTCATGAGAGCGGATTTGATAGCAGCAGGAGACCAGTCAGGATGAAATGACTTGACATAGGCAGCTGCTCCTGTTGCATGAGGGCATGCCATGGATGTTCCAGATACTATGTTAAAATCCACTGCCCTTTTGTCCAAAGGATTCTGGCTCACTATTGCAGCTTTTGACCAAGCAGCTAAAATATCTACACCTGGTGCACTGATGTCAGGCTGTCAAGGACAAATGAGATGATTAAATTTGTCTAGTAGTTAATTCAGATCAGTATAGGTCCTATGGAAATGAAATTTCAAATTCATATCACATATATGTTTTATTCATACCTTTAGAAGGTCTAGTGTAATTCGGCTGGGACCTCTAGATGAGAATGAAGCTACTATAGGTGCAGGTAAATTATTCCGAGCCACACTTTTTGCTATACTTGCAACAGGAGACCTGATGAAATATACGAAATGAAAACATAAATCATCTCTTAGAGCATGGAGAATCATGATTTTAACTAAATACTGACATACTCACTACAAATAAGGTTTTATTATGAATTTTCATTTTGTTACTAAACTATCCATGTCAGAGCGTTTTGAAACTATTAAAAGAAAAAAAATTAATTTCAGCCTTTATTATTGTACCATAAATATAACTTTTCTAAATATCAAGATTTGTTTGATTTTTTTTATATTGATTTTGAATTGGGGTTCAAACTTATTAATCAATTTTGGATTTAATTAATAACCACTGGATAACCTAAAATGGGCGAATACGGCTAGGCACTAGAACAAACACTACAGTCCTAACCATCTGCATCTAGGATCCTCCTAAAGTGAAGCGATCTTAGAATCAACGTGGCATACTCTAAAGGCAGCTTACTAATTCACAAATCTTTTACTGATCACAGTTAGAGATAAATCGTATAAGAAAGTTATTATATTTAGATGATCTTTGTATGAATAATGCACTAAACCACCCTAAGCCTGTAAAATCTTTCTAAACATAAAATGGCTCAACCACCCTAAGCCTTCGTAATAGAAGCTTTTAAAGGGACTCACTCAGACACATCTTTTCTTTAGGCTGAGCACGAGACTACACAGGCTGCAGCCAGTTGTTAAATACCAACTCCCCATCAGCTAATAAAGATATTTTTGCGAGATCAATACGTAAATATTAATGAGGTTTCATAAATCTATTGGGTTTTGGTCTATCGGCATACTACTTTTGGCTTAAAGATGTTCTTAATTTATTTAGTTGAAGTCCTAGGATGACTTTCTAGTCCATCAAGCGCAACCTTATGATGACAAAAGTGATTTATTATTATCTATGCATCGTACCTTGTAGAATTGATGTAAGATCTGATAGCCTCTCCCTGTTCAGTTGATATAACTGTGGTAGGAACCATGAACGAGAAAGCTGTATCATTGAAGTAATCATACATTATTATGGCACCTGCCCCTCCAGAGACATACACTCCGCCATCCGGCTGATTACTGCCATCTTTTAAGTTGCAAAGCACTATTTTTCCTTGAACTAAGCTGCGATCCAGGGAATAGAACCCGCAACCACTGACCAATTCACATTCATACAAATGGAGAGATTTGAGTTCAAGAAAATAAGAAAACTTAATTTAACAAACTAATTTTTTATCAATTCATGTGATGTAGTATGTATTTCACCTCGAGTCCTGTGAAGAAAACCCCCCAGAAACATTAGCAGCATCTCCTCCATATACTAAAGGATACCAAGGCTGTTCCATTGTGAATGTGTTTATAGCATGCCCCTACGTAACCATTAGACTCAGCACATTAGAACTTTGCTCACTTAATATCAGTTGAACACAATGATATTTGGTTTACCTAGAAAGATATTTGATTTCCCAGGACAAGTTGTGATTTGAATTGGCGATCGATGGTGCTTGCAGCCACTGTCAGAGACCATGGGGAATAATTGCAAACAGATCCCTCAAGGGCATCGTTACATGCAGCATTTGATGTTAAGATTCCTCTCTTCATTGAATGGAATGCTCCTATTGCAATGCTATCTTCAAAGCAGTCAAGTGGGTAATACATGGATAAACCATGCCCAATTGAGACAGAGATGACATCCACACCATCATAGATTGCATCATCAAACGCTGCAAGGAGATCTACATCGCTTCAAGAATCTAACCAACAAACCTTGTATACAGCAATCCTTGCGCCAGGTAATCCTCCACGTACGTCTCCTTGGGCTAATCCCATAAGGCTGGCATTTCTGACAATGCTTCCAGCAGCTGTGGAGGAGGTGTGTGTTCCATGGCCAGATGCATCTCTTGGAGAGAGGAACTCGCCAGCTGGTAGTGGAGATCTAAAGCCTTTATAATAAAAGCGTGCACCTATTATTTTCCTAGGAAACAGTTAAATTCA
Source organism: Cryptomeria japonica (assembly GCF_030272615.1). Classification (NCBI taxonomy): domain Eukaryota; kingdom Viridiplantae; phylum Streptophyta; class Pinopsida; order Cupressales; family Cupressaceae; genus Cryptomeria; species Cryptomeria japonica. The sequence continues at coordinate 50,472 of NW_026729041.1, read as the reverse complement.
GTTGTCAGCATGGCAAAATCTCAAAAGAATTATTGTCTACAGTGTTACTGCACGGATGAGAGTACTTATTGCAGGCTTTGAAGTCGGGCGTTGTTTGGCAAACACCCCTCCATTTTGGGGGAATGGGACCCAATCCAGTGTCATCGAAACTTTCAGATTCCGGCCATACCCCTACAGTCAAATTGATCTAAATTGGTTTAGAGATTTTTTCAGAATAAATATGTAACGCTAATGTGAGATATATACGCAACCATTTTACTATCTATTCTATAGCACCAATGAAGATTCTATTGTTATTTTTATACCCGTATCTAGAACGCCAACAATTACGTCATTTTGATATTCCAAATGATTGGTTTGCTGAGATAGAGGGAATCCCACAAAATCCCATGATCTACTTGTCAAGAGTTCAATCTTTCTGTTTTCAAACACTAAAATTACACCCACTGTATCTATAATTCACAAACAAGCATGGCATGGGTCAATATTGAAACATGTCTACTGCACACAAACTATATTTATGAAACAAACTATTATATGTCCACCATTATATTATCCCTACCGCATTCTAATAATTCTTACAATTGTTTTTTGTTAAGTACAGCGGCAATCTTACTTGAGAGATGTTGGGCATGAGATGAAGAAAGACAAGCCACAAATCCGTTAAAGCTCTTCCAATAACTATGAACCAAAGATTCCCGTGCTGCCTCATGGCTTAACAGGCATATTGAAAAAATAAAATTTAGAAGAATAGTTCTTCTTTAGAACAACAGAGTGGACATACAAGAGGAAATAATTATGTAATAACCTTCCAAGTAGAGTGTAAAGCAATGAAAGGTGGGATGCAGTCGCTGATGTTAGGGAGTGATCTTGTATATCTGGGGGTGGAATATCACCCATATACACTATGTAAACCAGATTTGGCAAGAAAAAAAAGTTCAGTCAGTAAAACATTTTTGAGGGGTAACATGTCAAAAAGAGGGAGATGAAGATATTACCTTTACATTCAAGTATTGAGAAGTAGCTGTGGAGACAAGGATAAGGAGAAAAATCAAGGGAAACGCAAGATGGGTTATCACTGTGCCTGCCATGAAGAGGTCTCAAAATGCAATGAAAGAGGCCATCTATTATGAACTCTCGTTTGTAATATATAAGTAAAACATTGTCTTGCACCACGTTACTCCGAGGCGTTTCACAGAAAACAATGGAAAGCAATAATCGAAAACAATAATAGAATGCGGTATTTGCCGTTGTCTTCTTAATACAAACAAGTTTTGAGAAGGCGCCAAGGCTGAAATCATCGATTGAATCGTCGGTCCAAGGTCGTTTGAATTTATACCCACATTTGTCGCATTCCTAATATTATCAACCACACACAAATGGCCCGAATTTAAACTGAATTTCAATTTAAGAAAGGGAAACTATTATAAACAAACGATTACCACTGAAAGCAAAGCACCATATCCTGATTTCAAATTCGATGATTACTATGGAAAAATATGTTTAGTTTTTGGGAAGAATTAATATATGAACTCTAAGTGAGAGAAGGAGAGGACCATAATCTGATTTCGAATTCGATGATTATTGAAAAAAGAGGTGTTAAGTAGTTTTTGGGATGAATTAAGAGGAGAATTAACAGAGGTTTTAAATTCTTGTATACAGACAAGAATATATTTAGTAAATAAGTAAAGAGTAATTATATGAAATATCAGTACAAAAGTTTGAAAAAGTTATATGTTGTATTAAAAAATTTGATCAAAGGTGAATGCAAGTGCTCTTTGGGAGGTAAAAGGTCATCTTCCATCTTCGGCTCTGAGTGCTTCTGCAATTGCTCAAGGATCTTAGATTGGTTTCCTTTGTCGCTCTTGGTGCTCTTTGTCCTCTTCATTACTCTGATTCTTGCAATATCCGATTGTTTGATTGGATGTCTTCTTTTTGGTTTGAAATGGTTTCTATTATATGGACTTAGGTTCTTGCTTCTTACCGTTTTATTTTAATTAATATTATTTATTTTCATATTTTTTTGATATCAATTGCTATTATATTGGTTTGATAGAATTGCTTTTGGTGGTGAGAAGTCATTAATGAGCATAGGCTAGTGTGCCACTCCCTCATACTTCTCGGAAGATTATGGAGGCTTTGAGTGATGGGTTATTGAAAGACGAATTAAATGGGAGCAATTAGGAATTGAATGTTGATTTCCCGCTACTTGAAGTCCCTATTGTTGACTCTGTGAGTCCAAAGCCATCAAACAGGGAGGCTCTTTGGTCTTTGTGTTAGCGCAAGTAACCAATTTTTTTCTATTGTTTAACAAAGCTCTTTTTATCCATCCTATGGATGATCATCGTTGCTTTATTCCCATGAATGAAAAAGCTAATGTTGCTTATTTTAATGTAAGTTAACAAAGGTCAATAATTTTATTTATGTCTTTTTCTTTGTTCTAAGCTTTCACATAAGCTTTATTTATTGTTATTTCATTAATTTGTGATTAATGAAATAGTTTTCTTTTTTTTTTCTTCTCAATTTTTCTTTTGTTAATTTGTAAGTTCTTTTCTTATTTTTTTCATCTAGATCATACTATCTTATGTAGGTTCTTAAAATTTAACATGGTATCAAACCTTACGGGAGCTAGAAAGAATGGAATTTATAGTCTTTTCTACTTTCACACCATACAATCATTTCCAATGGAATCAAAAGATTCTGCTTCAACTCAAAAGTAGAGACTTGTATCGTATAGTCATGGCAACAAACATTGAACCAAATTCTGCAATTAAAAAATCCAAATATTTTTACTACATGAATGAGGCTTTCAGTCTCCTATGCTTATCCATGTGGCTAGAATTGTTGTTTCATGTCGATGCTTGCACATCTGTAAACAAGGTTTGGATTATGTTGGAGACTATTTTTTGAAAGCAAGATGAGATGCAGGGTCACATACTTAAAAATAAGCTCAACTCATTAGATCCAAGCAATTTTAAAAATCTTGAAAACTTCTTCACAAAGTTAAAGACTTAATTAATTGAACTAAAAGGATACTAAATTGACAAATTCACGCAAGAAAATCAATTAATTCTTACAATTTTGTCAAAATTGGATCTAAAATATCTTGTATTTGTCTTCACTTTTTACATAGCCAAGCTTACAACAAGAGCAACTTGGAAGATACCCACACTTGATGCTTTTATTGAGGCTCTAATTCATGAGTAGGATAAGCTCATAAGGATTTGTACCTTGAAAAACTCTAAAGATAATGCACTTCTTGTGCATGCAAGTGGGAAGAACAATTTGAAATCCAATCAGAAATCCAAAGGCAAAGGAAAGAAGGAACTAGATCCTAAAAACGGAGCCAATCTCAAAAATCTAAATGAATGTACTAGATGGAAGGAAAAGAAGGACAAAAATGGAAAATCAAAGTGTAGCTATTGCAACTGTGGTTACCGTCTAGAATCACCATGCATGAAGAAGATCATTGATCTCATGTTGCAGACACTTTAGTAGAATAATATAGGTAACTTCATTCAAAAAAGTGCCAATAAAAAGAAGGAAGAAGAAGCACCAAAGAGGTAATGCACATACATTAATTTTTATTGATTTTTCTCCATATGCATGGATCATAGACTTTGGAGATTGACAGGACATGCTAACCACAAAAGATTCTCCTTCATCTTTAAAACCATATGAAGGTACTCATATTCTCATGAGAGATAACTCTCTAGTAGAGGAAACTAGACAAAGAAGGGTAGAGCTTAGAACTAGTAGTTTTGAGAATTACCTACACATTCCAAAGCTTTCTATCAATCCTTTTTTTCATATTGAATGATGTATTGTAGCACCAGAAGGAGAGTTGAATTCACCCCAAATTTAATGAGCATATTTGACATGAAAGACAAATCCAAAATTGCTATTGGTAAGGTTGATTATCAATCTCATCTGTACACTTTTATGGCTTTGTTGCTAAATCAAATTATACTTTACTACTAACACATGTAAATGAAGAAAATAGAATTTGGCATGAAAGATATGGTCATTTAAACTTTATATACATGGAAAAACTTAGAAAACAAGGATGGTAAAAGGCTTTCGTGCCATTGAAAGAACCATTGAAAGGATTATTGCCATATACCTCATAATGATCAACTTAGAAGAATTATGAGTTTAGAACCATATTTCCTTTCAATATATATAATAAATTTGCAAAAAAAATCAATAACTTGATCCTTACCATGAAGAAAAGAGATCCAAGTTCATAATCATCACCAAATGTTAGTGCATACCATGATTTGAATGGAGGTATTCTTTGTGGGTCCCAAAAAGGTTACAATGAATGAGGTGCAGCTAAAGTGCCCTCCATGGTTAACCTTGTAGAAAGGGATCCTAACACATCTTACCAAAACATGCATCAAAGTGCATACAAATCTACATGGTATAATACCATATTAGAATTTTCGCATCAAGAAAATATTGTTAGCATGTCATGCCAATCATTGAAATCAAATACTCATTAAGGCAATATTTTGAGAGGACGCATAATACTTGAATAAATTATAATTTAGCATAAATTTAAATTTATATTTATATCATTACAAAATACTGAACCAAAGAGGTTAGTTGGAAAGGAAAAAAATACCCCCTTTGCTTAAACAAGAGTGAAATATTATACCTTTCTATTTAAAATATCTTTTTCGCTATTTTATAAATTTTGAATTAAAACTAGATATATATTTTTAAAACTCACATTGAAAAAATGTGTATATGAAATTATGATGATTAAAATTAAAAAACCTTTATTTAAATGACTTTAAATGACACACCCTTAATTTAAGAATCTTTTAAATATAAATTATATTGTTTTAGTTTTAAAAACTTCAAAATGTAATTTTCAAAAAAAATAAAACATAACATGTTAAATAAATACAAATGAATGAAAATTGAAAGAATTTAAAGAATTTTTATTTTAAAAAATCTAATTACAAATTTTATTTTCAAAGCTTAAAAAAATAACTTGAAAGTTAAATTTTAAGATTATAAAAAGTACTTTAAAAGAGAAATTACTTTAAATAGCTTTATTTGATGAGAAATAAATTTAAAAAAAAACATTTATAACATGAAAATAAAACTCTAACTTTTAATAAATTTAGTTGAAATTACATGAAACTTCATTTTAAAACTTTATTCTAATACACGACTCTACCAAAATCAAGGAAGACTTGATGGAATAGGGGAGTAGATAACAAACAAAGCATAACAAAATAGGGCAATCAAAATACAAAATGAAAGCCAAATCTTTATTCATTGGTTATAGATTGGTTACAAGTGCCTCTTTTTATGGAGGTCTTTAAATATTTCGGGAAGCTGGAGATAGTTGGAAGAAACATATAGAATCTTGCATCTAAAATAATGTTTTTTAGAATGCAAATCCAACTGAAGATCTACTTGAATCCTTGTCTTTAATGTTGTAGATATGCTTGCAAACTGATGATAAGAGCTGACTACATGGTTGGGGTAGTTGAGATTACTATCTCTAACACTCCCCCTTAATCACAACTACCATAAATGTTGCGACATTCACAAATTTATTTTCTCTAGACTATTGTCTTCTTGTGTCCCTTTCCAAATCAATTATTTAGACTTTGAAATCTTTCCTTTAAACCATTTCCAACTCTTAATAATGGTACCATTCATTTGGATTCTCTCCCTACCGCAACAATCTCAAATATTCAAAATATCAACCGGGAACTTTCTATATCTTCACAATCTGTAAATGTCTTGCTAGACAATAATTTATTTTTACTGAAAACACTTGTTATTTTTTTTTAACATCCAAACCTTTCATGACTTCTATTAGTCTTCACATATGAACATTTGTACAACCTTTTGAACATACTTGTAAGCTCTTCCCAACCAGATCCATAGGTCCATCCACAATCCATTTTTATACAAGCTGTCATAGGTTCATGTTCTTCCATTCTTTGTTCCAACACATTTTTTTAGAATGATTTCTTAAACCACAAATTTTGCAAGGATGTAGATCCCAACACATGTCTTTAATGTGACTTTCTTTGTTGCAAGAGAACACTGGATTTATTTCTTTTTTTGGTGATTTGTTTAAACATATATCATGTTGAACATCAATTCACCTTTTCTATATCCAAGCCCTTCATATTTTGGCATCTCTATTGGTTGAATGAGCTCTTTGATTCCTTTTTCATGTTTTCCCAATCCTTTACCTTTATAATCCATTTTCTCCATAATATTCAAACCAAATTTTTGAAAACAACTTTTGTTAATCTCATCACTTCTGACAATATTTTCAGACTCATTAACATGCTTATCTTTATCACAATGACTTTAATAAAATTACACTTATCAAATGATGAACACGAATATTTTGTACTATATGAAGTGTCGTGGCCCAATGCTTTTGACTTTAAACATTCATTCTCTTCATTTAATTTTGATATTTCCTTGTTGTATAGACTATTCTCCTCTTCTACTTTCTTCAATTTCTCTTCCAACTCATTAAACAACATTAATTTTTCTTCTCTTCATTTTCCTCTTTTACTTTCTTCAGAAAATTTCAAGCTCACAATTATCATGCAAAAGAAAGTTTACATTTTTATAATTATCTCTTTTAAAAGCATTGTCAAATTCTTTTCTTACATTCCTTCAATTCTTCTTCCAAATAATTTGTTTTCTCTTTGTTTACTCTATCAGCTTTTCCCATTGAAACAAAAAAAAAACTTACCTTGCTCACACACTTGACAATTTTGTGCACCTTCTCAATCTTTGACTAGCAACCTTTCCTTTTAGCTGTAATCTTCTTTTGGCTGATGGCTACATTAACAATAGAAAATTTTCCTCCTCTAATGCCCACGATCCTTGTAGAAAACAACTTGGAGCAACTATCAATGATCCTTTACTCCCAACAAATACAACCAACCAAGCTTTGATACCACATGTAGGAAAAAAGGGGTACAAAATAGGAAGAAAACACACATAAAGTTTTATAGATTCGTTAGATTCAAAAATTACATTAACAATCTGAACTTCAGCTTCTTCAAAGTTGCCATCACATTTTGTTGCTCTTACATCCTCTTACAGCTCCATACATTGACTGCTAGATACAAACTCAAAATCTAATAGCTCTGTAGCTGAGAGAATTCATACAAAAATAGACCTACGATATATATCAAACTATAACATCTGGTGATATGGAGATATGGAGAATACATAGACAACAATACTCAATCACGTATTTGTAAGAACTATTAACCAATAAATCATATGATTATAATTCAAAACAATGATTATTTATGTCCAATCGATTATATATGCCTATGTACTTATGATTTATAATAATGTTAGAAAGAAACCAATATGTAAAGATTATAATCCTTAAAAAGATGAATTAAAAAAAGAAAATAGAAAAGAAATCACTTCTTTGTAAAAATAAGTGATTTTTTATAACATTTAAATTAATTACTAATTACCAGTAGTGTACTTTACATGATCTACAATGATAGAGTTTTTCTAATCTCTCAATGCTACTTATGTAATTTACTAGAACCATTGAACGAAGGGTATTTTAAAATGTATCGGTACTGCTAAATACACATTATGAAATAACCGTGTGGTAGTGGTAACCAGAAATCAATCTTGACATTATCAAGAAAAGCAATCTTGTCATCGTGCATGTTCAATTAAATTAACATGTGTACTGCCATCAATACATTTTCAAGATGAAATCAAGTAAATTAAAAATTAAAAATTACTTCATCTTTTGAATTTATATCCAATTAATATTATATTATATGAATTGTTCTTCATTGCATGTCTAATTATCAATGATTAAAAACATAGAAAATAGATTTTAGAAAATTTTATCATTATTAAGAAGTTTATTTTATATGTAATCTTTGTTTAATACTAATATTATGTTTTTAATGTGCAATTTACAAATTTACAAATATATTTATTTAAACAATAATATAAGATCAATACAGTCTGTTTTTCATACTAACATGAAATCAATATAAGCTCCTTTTTAACATATACTTTAAAAACTATTTATCCAAAGATAAAATATCACAACATAAAATCTACTTTTTTTAAAAATCACATGAAAACTAAAAAGTAATCTGTAAAAAGAAAAAATTACAACTTGAAAGGTTATACTTGAATGTCCACAATAAAAATCTAATATATTAACAAAATAAACACCCTCCAACCCTTTACGAGGACATTGGAAAACAAACCCTGCTTTCATAAAATGCACCTACGTCCTAAGACAATTTAATTGCCCATAGATGCCATAATTATCTTACTGTTTCACATAATATACAACAATGGGGCTGCGCACACTGTAATTGCCAGAGCTCCAAGTCAGTGCACCTGATAGTAAAGCATAATCATCTGGTACAACCCGACTTTCAATTTTCACATTGTATGACATCTTCTGATTGGAGGACGTGAAAGAGAGTGTATCTGGTTCCACTGTCACGTTCATTCCAAGGGGCGCATCTAATTTGGCTTGGTAAGTAGATTTTGGAGGTCCTACATTTGTAACTGTTCTTGGAAATTGAACAAAAATGGGCTCACTTACATCCCTAACAATCATCATGGAAGGATAGTTAAGTTCCCATACTCCATTTTCGGATAATTTTGAAGAACAAGTGACAGATTCTCCTGTCAACAAACGTAAAGATGTTTCATTGTATCCTTGGCTACATAGCATATTGATATAGGATTTTGCGTCAGCTTCATACACAAGCCCCGGATTGATGGCCTTGAGGGGGTTAATCTGCCCTGAACCATATCCTAATTCCCCAGCACGATTGCCCTCTAATGTTGCATCGAATGTAGATGCTGAATCACAAATTAAATTGTGAGCATAGATAAGAAAGAAATAAGATTATATACAATTTTTGGGTTATGAAATGGATACCCACCTGTGGTCATGAGAGCAGATTTGATAGCAGCAGGAGACCAGTCAGGATGAAATGACTTGACATAGGCCGCTGCTCCTGTGGCATGAGGGCATGCCATGGATGTTCCAGAAACTATGTTAAAATCCACAACTCTTTTGTCCAAAGGACTTGTGGTCATTGGTGCAGCTTTTGACCAAGCTGCTAGAATATCTACACCGGGTGCGGTGATGTCAGGCTGTCAAGGAAATATGATATAAATGGATTAGTTTAAATGTTTTTTTTTGTTTTTTTTTTGAGAGTGAGCCACTGATATATATGTCAAGTTTAATTGTTAATTAAGATCAATTTTCAAATACCATTCAGATATATAGCAGCAGGAGACCAGTCAGGATGAAATGACTTGACATAGGCCGCTGCTCCTGTGGCATGAGGGCATGCCATGGATGTTCCAGAAACTATGTTAAAATCCACAACTCTTTTGTCCAAAGGACTTGTGGTCATTGGTGCAGCTTTTGACCAAGCTGCTAGAATATCTACACCGGGTGCGGTGATGTCAGGCTGTCAAGGAAATATGATATAAATGGATTAGTTTAAATGTTTTTTTTTGTTTTTTTTTTGAGAGTGAGCCACTGATATATATGTCAAGTTTAATTGTTAATTAAGATCAATTTTCAAATACCATTCAGATATTTTAGTTTTCTCACCTTCAAAAGATTTGGTGTGATTTGGTTGGGACCTTTTGATGAGAATGAAGCCACTATAGGTGCAGGTAAATCATTCCGAACCACACCTTTTTCTATGCTTGCCGTTGGAGAGCTAATGAAATGTATTGGAATTAAAACATAAGCAGTGTCTTAAAGTTTGGTTTTTTTCTTTTTTTGAAATTTCATATTCAATTTTCATTTTGTTATTGAACTGTCCACTTTAGGGCTCTTTTACACTCATATAATAAAGGCTTTTGATTTCAGCTTCTTTTGTTGTACCATAGATTTAATGTTTCTGAATGTCAGAATTTGTTTCATTTTTTATTGATCTTGAATAGGCAATCAAACGTTTTAACCAATTTTAGAGTAAAACAATATTATATCCCGAAGGGGCGTCTAGTAAATAAATTAGACCACAACCCAATAGATTGTGCCTATTAGGTAGTGCCGTTCATGAATTTGTTGGATTGTGGTCTAATTCAATTACTAGAAGTCCTAGATGACTTTCTACTCCATCAAACGCAATTTTTATGGGGGAAAAAGTAATTCATTTCATTCATGCATTTACCTTGTGGAGTTGATGTAAGATCTGATAACCTCTCCCTCTTTGTTAAATATAAGTGTAGCTGGGACGATGAACGAGGAAGCTGTATCATTCATTGGATCGTACATTATTATGGCACCTGCCCCTCCAGAGACATACACTCCACCATCGGGCAGATCATATGGGTCTGCTAAGTAGCAAAGTACTATTTTTCCTTCAACTAAGCTGCGATCCAGGGAATATAACTTGCAACCACTGACCATATTCATAATCATACAAATGGCGAGCTTTGATTTCAACAAATGAGCAAATGTAATTTAAAAAAGTAATTCATTATCAAATTCATGTGATGATGTTCTGCATTTCACCTTGAGTCCTGTGATGAAAATCCGCCAGAAACATTAGTAGCGTCTCCTCCATATACTAAAGGATACCAAGGCTGCTCCATTGTGAATGTATTTATAGCACGCCCCTATCACACCATTAAACTCAACTCATTAGAATTTTGATCACTTAATATGAGTGGATGACAATGATATTTGATTTACCTCGAAGGACGTTTGATTTCCCAAATTAAGTTGTGATTTGAATTGGCGATCAATGCTGCTTGCAGCCACTGTCAAGGACCAAGGGGAATAATTGCAAACAGTTCCCACAGATCCATCGTTACAAGCAGCATTTGATGTTAAGATTCCTCTCTTCATTGCATGGAATGCTCCAATTGCAATGCTATCTTCAAAGTAGTTAAGTGGGGGAAGGAATCCTCCATTTGAATAACCAATCGAAACAGAAATAATATCCACACCATCATGGATTGCATCATCAAATGCGGCAAGAATATCTACGTCACTGCAATCTGAAAAGCAAACCTTGTATATAGCAATCCTTGCGCCAGGTACTCCTCCACGCGCGTCTCCTTGGGCAAATCCAAAAAGGCTGGCATTTTTGACAATGCTTCCAGCCGCTGTGGAGGCAGTGTGTGTTCCATGGCCATCTGAATCTCTTGGAGAGATGAACTCACCAGCCTCTGGTTCAGATCCAGAGCCTTTATTATAAAAGCTTGCACCTATTATTTTCCTGGGAAATAATTAAATACATTTGTCACCACGATAAAATCTCAAAAATAATTATTTTCTACATCATTTCTTGATGGTAAAAGGATTTAGTTCCAGAAGTAGCACGAATGAATGTTCTAGTACTTATTGCAGGATTTGAAGTCGGGTGTTGTCTGGCACACTCCCTTCCATTTTGAGGGAATGGGACCCAATCCCTTGTCATCGAAACTTTCCGATTCTGGCCATACCCCTGCACTCAAATTGCGTAAGAGATATTTCTTCAGAATTACTTTGAGAATCTTGTGAAACCATTTTAGTGTCTGTTCTATGCTACCAATGAAGCCTCTATTATTTTTTGTTATACCTGTATCTAGAACGCCAACAATTACGTCACTTTGATACTCCAAATCATTGGTTTGCTGAGACAGAGGGAGTCCCACAAAATCCCATGATCTACTTGTTAAGGGTTTGGCCTTTTTGCTTTCAAAGACCGAAACTATGCCATCTGTGTCTGTAATTCACAAACAAGACTTTCAACTCATTATTTGGAAATAAAATGATAATACATTTGGAAAACAAAGACGAATTTCTAGTAACTACTACTAATATCCTGGTTGCCAAATTTCTAATTAAGATGCAATATCCTTCTCAGCATATATTGGGTATTTTAAATTTCCAATTCATAAGCAATTCATCCCATTATCATTATAATTCATCTCGACACCATTCTAAAAATTCCTACAGAGCACACTGTTAAATACAGCATCCATTTTTGGGGTAATCTTACTTGAGAGGTGTTGGGCATGAGATGAGGAAAGCCAAGCTGCAAATCCGTTAAAGCTTTTCCAATAGCTATGAACAAAAGATTCCTGTGCTGCCTCATAGCTTAACAAGAATATTACAAAAACAAAATTAGAAAAATATTTCTCCTTCCATGTAGAGAGTGAAGCATACAAGAAGAAAGAACTATGTAATAACCTTCCATGTAGAGAGTGAAGCAATGAGAGGTGAGATGCAGTTGCTGCTGTTTGGGAGTAATCTTGTATATCTGGGGATGGAACATCACCCATGTACACTATATAAAGCTGATTTGACAGAGAATAAAATGTTCAGTCAGTAGCAATCCAAACAGAGGGAGATGAAGTTATTTACTATCGAAGAAGAGTTAAGATATTACCTTTTCATTCAATTGACGAGAAGCAGCTGTGGAGAAAAGGATAACGAGAAAAGCCAAGGGAAACAGAAGATGGGTTATGACTGTACTTGCCATCAAAAGGTTAGTAATGTTTTTTTACTGTATCTCAGAATGTAATGAAACAGGCCATCAATTTATACTACTCTAGTGTGTAATAAATAAATAAAATGTTGATAATACTAAGGTGGCTTTTTGTCTTGAAAAGTGTGAAACGAAATACGAGTACGAACAAAGAATTTAAGTTCTTCCGTCGTGAGTTTAACGAGGCATTTCATTGAAATTATTGGTCGGCCAATAAATAATAACGTTAACAACAATAATAATAAAATACAATAACGTTTTCCTTTATAAAATAATAATAATTTTCAATTAAAGAATCCAACATAAAACAAGAGGTGTGATACAATGGAGTCCCTGTCATTTGCTAAGAACTAGTGAGTTATTGTTTCTTGTGAGAATAAAGAATTGCTTCATGTTTAGATTTCATAAGGAGCTTAACAATTGATGTTATGTGGTTTTGTGATAGTTTTTTAGGTCTTTATGTTCTAACAAGAGGTAAGGTGATGAGAATGTGTTTAAAAAACTATGATAGTATCACATATATAGAATTAGGATGTACATTAAGTTATTGCAATAGAACGTGTTGACTTCAAGCTAATCTACGAGAGGATGGAGTATTAAGAAAGGTAGGACTTATTATGCATATAATCAACATAGATAACAAGTGTAAAAGATAAATCATGAGAACTTATCATTCATGCTCATGCTATCCTTAATAGGCACAAGTTATTAAAAATATGTGATGAAAGAATGTGCTAGATTTATATAAGCATACAGTAAACAAATGAGTTAAACCATTATCATGGCCAAGCTTCAGAAGATTGCACAATTGTACTAAAACATTCAATCAAAATAGACTTAATTATAAATAAAAATTAATAATGATTAAAAACAATCAATGGAAGTCAAATGATTAAACTTGTTTTTCTATTAGTTAAAATTTGACATAGTATCTTATTTATAGTCTAAATCTAATTTTGTATAAATGCTTATGCCTTGAAAAAATTCAATAAAACCATCTTAAAGAAAGAAAAGTTCTTTCTATTTATGTAATATAAGTTTATAAATATTTGGCAATTGATATTTGCACAAGAAAGGTAGCTAAGAGAAACTTTATAACTACTTAACATAGAAAAACTACATTCAAAATAGAATGCTATTGGCACAAATATGACAACCCATTGTAGCTTGTAGCTTGCTAACAACTAGTATTCAAAATTACTATAAAATGTTTACAAAATCTAAGCATGGTATCAAATGTTTTTTAATGAAAGGCAATTAACGAGTCAATTGCAGAACGCAAAAAAATAGAAATTGCCTCAAACACTATAAGTATGGGAATAGCATTGTAAGCTCTTTAGTTGTTGCATTATGGAGCTTCTGATTGTTGTGAGCTTCTCCATCAAAAACCAAAATAAAAATAAAAATTAAACCATCAACATTGATTTCATAAGCATTTGACAGAATGATAATAATAGAAAAAATGTAATGCATGATTTATATTGAGGTGCTAGAAAGAAAGTAATGTGTCACGTTGTTTGGACTATCATAGAACTTCTTGTTTTATTAGACAAATACCATCATATTTTGCACATTCTTTTGGTTTGTTTTATGATTATTTATGTTTATTATGTCCAGGTATATGCTAAAAAATATTAACACCCAAAGATTGATGCATCCTTTGTCCATCTTCTTCTTCTTCACACTCGATAAATGCTTCACCTCCGTCTTGTGTCTTTTTCAACTAAAAATCATAGGATACATCATCCTTAATAATGTTTTCAAGAAAGAATTTGTAGTCTTCATCTTCCATATTAGTTTCAATTTTGGCATCTCTGCGTTTATTTTTCAAAGATAGCTACTTGAGCCCAAAAAGATAATGAAAGGTCAAAGTTTATGTTCTTTCTCCAAATAATATCATTAGTATCACTTCTAAATGCATCGCAATGAGTAGGAAACAAAAGCATAAAGTTAGGTAAAGTTTCAGAATCTGATACACTAGAAACAAAATAGAGTTCTCTTCATTCCTTGTTTTACATCTTGACTCAATGATCCATCTGATGTTTCCAGTAATCTTGCTGCTAGGTCAAAATATCTTTGATTAAACATCTTTAAGAAATCTAACATTTACTTTTGGCATCTTGCATATGATACTAATATGAAATAAATCATCCCTGGCTGAGCTTCTTCTTCAACCAAAAACCATATTTGCTTGGAGGAAACCCAAATCCTAGTGCACGCGCGCGCGCACACACACACACATACATATACATGTACATGTACATGTACATATGTGTACATGTACATATACATATACGTATACATATGTGTATATGTACATGTACATATGTGTACATGTACATATACATGTACATGTACATATACATGTACATGTACATATACATGTACATGTACATGTGTATGTAGATGTATATGTATATGTATATGTATATCTGTATATATACATATGTATATATATACATACATATGTATATATATACATATATATACATATGTATGTATATATACAGATATACATATACATATACGTATACATATAGATATACATATGTATATCTATATGTATATGTATATGTATATATGTATATATATACATATATATACATATATATGTATATATATATATGTGTGTCTGTATATATATATATATATATATATATATATATATGTATATGTATATGTATATGTATATCTATGTATATATATATATATATACATATCTATATGTATATACATATATACATATATATACATTCATAGATATACATATAGATATACATATACATATAGATATATATACATATACATATACATATACATATACATATACATATAAAGAGATGTATATATATATCTGTATGTATGTATGTATGTATGTATGTATATGTATATGTATCTGTATATGTGTATGTGTATCTGTATATATACATATATACATACACACACACACAAATATATGCATATACATACATACATACATACATACATATATATATTTTCTTTTTCTTTTTCCTTTGTTTTGTCTTACTTTCTTCTATTATTTGCTTGCTCTTCTTTTATGTGTTTTTTTCATTTTCTCTCTTTTTTAATATTTTTGTCTTATTTTTATGCCGAGAGGCGTTCCTATATAGTCGCATCAAGGGGAGTAAAGGATAGAATAAAACGAGAATATTCTATGTAAACCGTAAAGAAAACGGATTCATGATCGCCTGTAGCTGTGTGGACCAAGCACCGTCTGCAGCTTCATGGACCAAAGACATGATTCGAAATGTAACGTCAAAGGTCTAGCAGTTACATGCAATGATGACATGCAACAGTTGTGCAACGATTGGAAGGAAGAAAACAATAAAGGAAATTGGAAGTAAGAAAGCAATAAAGGAAATTTATTTTCTCTGCAATCGAATCTTACCCATTCCATTTGAAACAAGAGCAGATCAAATACAGGTGAGGAGATCCTCTGTATTCTAAGAATAATTTGTTTTCATTGCATTCTATGTATGCTGAGAATAATTTGTTTGCATTTTGGATGCAGATCGGAATACAGGTTGCATTGATAATGTTGGCATCATGTTAGCAGTCTACTTTGGAAACGGGCATGTATGGCGGAAGGCTTTCTCTCAACATAGCTAAGAATTGAAAAATTGTGTCTATTCTGTAGCTATCTCTATGATTTCGTATTTTGCATGCATGTCTACCAGATAATTTATAAGTTTCAATGGGTTGTTTCGAAATCACTTGACCATATCTATAGGAGCAACAACTATAGTTTTGAGAACTCCAGGTTATCCTACATAGTAGGATAGTAATCAAAGCAACCCCTATATATCTTGAGGGCAGGTCGATGAGCTACTAAGCCAAAAGGCCATGCACGAGAAGTTATTTAGGTAGGCATGTTGTCATCCATTTAGAGTTAGATCGTTGCTATATGGAATGGCTTTATCGTCGGGCAAGTTCTTGCTCTTCACTTCCAAGCAACCGTCGGTAGAATTAGTGAGAGAGCACTGCAATGGACTTCGGCAAACACAACCACTTAACCAATATTCTTGAGAATCCCAAGCATGGTTGTTTTTGGGCCTGAACCCCTGTAGACAAGTGCATGTAACATTGACATTTCCTTCAACATTGGTACTCAACCTAGCATAGCCATTGCATCTTTCATGCTACTATTAGGCAGGTCCATAGAAAAAGTGTACAAGAAATGATAGTAAATTGTAATATCAAATAGATATTTACATTGATATGAAATCCTTTTTCTCCACAATTAATATAATCTCATTTGAGTTGTATAATATAAAATCATGCAAGGTAAAAGTACACATGTACTTACAGAGACTATTGTTTGAATTATAAAGTTGACATATTAAGTGTTGAACCAAAGGAATCAAACATAAAATATTATTGTATAAAGACACAAATAGAAAACACTTCTTAACTAGAAAATCAGTTTTGAGTCTTTAAATATTAGAATTTAGAACAGACCAGCTTCGCTAGACTGTAAAGAGAGTCTCATCTCAGCAAAATCTCTTTTAAAAATATTAGCTGAAGATCATTGTTATAGCATGAATACAAATACTTCAAGTTCAGATGGTGTATAAATGGAAACAAAAGATTAACAGAAAATGAAACTACATAGAATAGTAATAAATAAAAGAGCAATATTGTTGTTTGAAATTTTAGAGTACTTTAAGATCAAAATTAGAAATATTATTTTCATAAAAGTAAAAAATATTATTATGTTTAGATTCTCTGAAATTAACAGTCAGAATAATTTTCAAAATGATTTTTTATATTTTTATTAAGATAGAGTCCAAATCTTATTACAAGGCAAACAACAATTCAAAATGATTATTATAACTAACTACTTTGAAACATATTAAGTTTATGAAAGATTCATGACAAACTGAAAAACAGTAATAAGATAATCACCAAAGTGAAACTGGCAAGTATATCATATTTCTTCACAATAGAGATCTTTTGGTGGAAATCAATTAAAGTTGAGTCATCTGCAAGGGTAACAAAAATTATTAGAATGCATTTAAATAGAGAGAATTATGAAAGTTTTTAATGTAAAAGTAGAAGTATGATATAACTTTTAACTTTTTATACTTGACTTGAAGAATTAGTTAGAGTTATGTGATTCTCTTCTAAATTGATCATAACAATTAAAACAAGGTCAAGTACCATATTATAAGTAGTTGCTTAACTTTGAAACATTAAATTAACATATAATGACAACTATTAAAACATTTTGGAAACAAAATCAGATATCCATTTTGGAAAGAAAATCAGATATCCATTTTGGAAACCAAATCGGATATCCGTTTTAGAAAAATTATAAAATCACATTTTAGTAAAATGGGCATAACTTTTACATTTTATATCAAAATTTTATTTTTTTACAGGTGTTAGAAAGGTGATTTAGAGTTCTACACTATGAAATAGGTAGTGTTTCTATATTTTTTTATGTAAAAATAATTATAATTGATTTAAATTCATCCTTCAATTTTGAAACATCAAAATCTCACAACTCTTTCTTATGAATTCCCTCTTTCATGATTTTTGTGTAATAATCATCTCAAAATACTTGAAACATTAAATAAGTAATTATCCCCAACTCTCTCTCTCTCTCTCTCCCAATAACCCTCTCTTTCTCTAATCTTAGATACCCAATAACACACACACACACACACATTCTATCTTCCACCCAATAACCCTCTCTTTCTCTAATCTCTCTTTCCCTCTCCATTTGTCGATTCTTCCCTTTTCCCCTTGCCTCCTCTTAATTAACCTCTCTCTCTTTTTCTAACCATGTCTCTCTCTCCACTTCTCTCCCATATCTAGCTCTCATAGTCTCTATCTCTCTCTCACACATCTCTCTCACCTTCTCCCCCTCCCTCCATAGCAGCAAAAGTCATAGGGAAAATATACTGCACACACCTCATCAAGAACTAAGATCCCAATATAGCTAAAACAAAAACATATAAATTAGAAAGGTAATAAAGATTCATTACCAATAAGGAGAGAGATGCCTACACATATGAAAATAGAGATAGAGAAGGATATACAAATAAAGAGAGAGGAGAGGGATACAAAGAGATAGAAGAGATAAATATATAGAGAATTTTTTTTTTGTATAATTGTTTCCTTTCTAATTTAAATATTTTTGGTAGGAAATCTATGCAACTTGAGACACAATTTGTAGCACGCTTCATTATGACTGAAGTGTATCAATAGCTTACATCAACCATGTATGTATTAAGTATTAGAATATTACTTTTTAAGAGTATTTGTTTCTATCCAAGTAAATATTAGATTATTTACTAATGGGAATTTAATGGTATTAATATTAGTTCTCTACTAATATTAATACATCTATTTCAATAATTCATTAAGGAATGTTTATTTAGATTTGAATTTGTAGAACTATTTACTGCACATCTCTTTTTAGTTATTCATTTTGTGCTTTAAATTTAGTCAATCTGTAAGCTATGTCAATTATAATATGAATGTTTATTCTAAATTTACAAGGCAATGAATATATTAAAGTACAATGTATATTTTTTATTTGGAAGGCACTACCACCAGATGGATATACATGCACTTTTCCAAATAAATATGTAATAGTAAATTTTTTTCTTATTTCTTATCTAGAAGGCAATGCCACCAAATGGATGCAAATGAAAATATTTGTTTTCTGGAAGGCAATGCCGCTAGATGAATGTAAATGATTATTTATTATCTGGAGGGCAATGCCACCAGATGAATGTAAATGATTATTTATTATTTGGAGGGCAATGCCACCAGATGGATGCAATTTCAAATTTGTATATAAACATATGAAAGTAAAATAAATAAATAAATTTCTTAGTTACGTGGATTTCACTCAATATTACAATTGCTAACCTTTCATCTAGTACTGTATGCTCTCATCTTGCTATTAGACGGATCTTGATGATCAGAAAGTGCTATGTAATAAGGAAGCAAGTCTATTTAGTTTGTTGACATTAAAATTATTTGATACCAGCTATGGTGCGACGAAAACAAAAGATGGATATGATTACAATTTTTAAAATAAATACATGAAAGTAAAAAGAAAAAAGAAATTAACCTACAATCTACCATTATTCTCTCTTATCTTGCCCTTTGAGGGATCTTGATGATTAGAATGTATTAGGTAATAATAAAATAAAGTCTATTTAGTTTGTTAACTTCAAATTCCTTTGATGCCAGCTATGGAGGGACCAAGACAAAATTCAGAATCGTCAGTACTAGCTATGGTGCGACCGAGATTAAATTTTGAATCAGAGGAGGAAAGAAAAGAATATCAAAGACAATATCAGAGAGAGTATTGTAGACAACAACTAGAACAAATGACATATGTTCAAATAGAAGAACAAAGAAGAAGACGCAATGAAGCCAAAAGACAAAGATATGCTAGAAGAAGGGCAACAATAACAATGGAACAACTAAAAATTGAAAATAGAGATGGTGCAAATTTGTAGAGAAGTAGACATCAAAGAACATTCGATCAAATCTCTCATTCTCAAACAGAAGAAAGACAAGTCAATCCCCAACAAAGTGAGAGACAAAATCATCCATTTGATGGAAATATTGAGTTCAATGTTTAAAATTAAAATTCAACAACAATAGAATGTGTACCGGAAACACCACAACATGGGCATCAATTAGAGATGAATGTACGTGTTCAAGGTAGTTTAAAAAACATGTCAAACCCAAATGGTTCTCTTCGATGTGATTTTAGAAGATTCCAAATTCAGTTTAGGCATCATTTGGACAGATTTAGAACCCCAAACATGTCTTATGTTTGTCAAGAATCTTATCTTGGAATCAAATTATCTCGGAGGTCTAAAGGTCCCATATGCAATAGATGTCGCCAAGAGAGAGGGAATCATAGGTTTTCATCTTCAAATAATATGGATCCTAGCCCACAACCAAAGGACCTTGCAAAATTGACTCAAGTGGAGAAGATGTTAATTGCATGTGTCAACCCAATATTGCAAGTTACACATGCAATAGGTGATCAATATAAATACAAGGGACATACTATTAGTTTTCCCCAAAATATGGAGCAAGTTTCAAATGTTTTGCCACATTTGATAGAGAATTTGCCAATTATTATTGTTAGAAGAAGGGATCAACGTGGCACAAATTATCACTTTACAGTCAATAGGGATCATGTGTATAAAGCACTCAAATACAAAGTAGAGCATGAAAAATTTTACTCAAATGTCATAATAGATCAAAATGCTCTCAATGAGCTGCCAAGAAATTCTGATGAAAATATATTCAACAAATTGAAAACGGTGTAGCTCGAATTTGACTTAGATGTAAATGAAATCATATTTGTGGGTCCTGTCATGGAGATTGATGAAGGTAATATAGTTGAGCACACAAAGTCAATGCTTTTGAGACCACCTAATGCCCAAAGAGAAATGGAATTAATTTGTGCATGGGTTAATAATCCTGATGCAAATCCAACAACGTTAATTGATTGGCCAAACATTGGTGCATCTCCAATCAATGAATATGTCACATTAGGGTTACTTGATATGGCATTTCCAACACTATTTCCTGATGGTAGATGTGATTGGTTAGAACCAAGAATGAGGTGAGTGCACTTGCATGAATTTGTCAAGCATCTGTTGTGGTATAGGGATCAGCATTTTGGTAAACATCCAAGATTTGGATATTTTATGATGAACATGATAATGAGACTCCGTGCATAAAATTCATCTACAGTGTTCGCAAAAAGAAATTTACAAGACATGCCTATCACCATCAATGAGCTAAGTCAGCATATGGAGAACATGCCACAATCTAATTTAGCTGATAGCTTGATGCGGTTTGGAACTACTTTAAGGGGTACCAAATCATACTGGGCTGAAATTCGTGCAAAATTGATAGACATGCTTCACCAAATTGGCACTCCTAGAATATTCTTCACTCTAAGTGCAGCAGATATGTACTAGCCTGATTTGCATGCATTAATGCTAGGAACATCCCTGACTACTTCACGAGAAGCTTAAAATTGGAGAAATCAGAATGTTATTGATTATCCTCATATAGTCATACATTACATGCATTTAAGACATACAATATTTAGAAAAGAGATTTTATAAAAAGGAATGAATGTCAAAGATTATTGGTGTAGATATGAGTGGCAACATAGAGGTTTACCACATGTGTAGAGACTTTTATGGATCAATGAAGCTCCAAATTTGGACAACATTGATTGGTCAAATGAGGAAGAATGAAAAAGTGCTGAGAGATATTTTTATTCTATCATTCATGCATGAAATCCCAGAGAAGATCCACATCAAAGGAATATATGGGCATGTTCAATAAATATTTAGACATGCATATCTATAATATTACATTAAACTAACTATTTATATAATTAACGATAAAACTCATATGTAAGTTCTTTTGTTTCCAATTGTAGGCATTCCAAAATTATCTGCAACATCCATGTCTCAAAATACAACAGAACTTGCAAACATGGATATTGATCGTGATTATGAAGATATATTAAATTGTGTAGAACGACACACAATTTGTAAGGAAGGTGCGTGCCTACGAAAAAAATAAGGAAGGATGGTTTGTAGGTAATTATTTAATCAAGTAATATTTATATATCAAAATTATATATTAGTCAAGAAAATAATATGTATGATTCGTTGATATTAATTATAGCTATAATTCTCCTTGGTCGTTAAATTTGAGGGGATCAAAATTGTATGAAGACATAGAAACCGGTGAGAAAGATTTTAAACCAGCAAGAAATGATGACAGAGTAAATTCACACAATCGTCACATACTGCAAATATGGAGAGAAAATATAGATTGGCAGCTAGTTCTTTCCAAACATGCAGTAATAAAGTACATTGCAAAGTATGCAGAAAAGGCCAAGAAAAGCTCAGAAACATACCACTAGATGTCGATGCATCTTTCAGACATGGAAAACCCTAATGATTTAGCTGCACAAGAATATAGAAGGCTCCTCACATAAACTGTTATAGAAAGAGACATTGGATCACAAGGGATATGTCACAAGCTTTTAGAGCTTCCATTGATGGAGAGTAGTAGAAGGTTTGTTAATCTAAATGTCTCTCTTGAAGTTTTCAAACCTATAACAATGAATAATGAAGAGAACAATGATGAACAAACAAAATCTTTTATTGATGGATATAAAACAAGACCTATTTGTATGGAAGGTGTCACATTAATTTACGTAGGTAGAGCATGGATAGATAATCCAAAAAGAAGGAGAGACAACAAATGGGAGCCAAGAGAAAGAGCAGCCATTGTCAGAGTTTTTCCTAGGTTCGTATCAATTCCTTCACGTAAGTCTGATAAATGGATTGATTTCTATTTTTCAGAGGTATTATTGTACAAGCCATTCCATGACATAGAAAGGGATATTGGTCAGGATAATAACTCCATAGTAGAAAATTGGCAGTCATTGAACTATAATGCTTGGCATGTGCAGCGAACAACAATTGCAGAAAATGTTGAAAATGGTAGTGACTCTAAAATTGAAGAAAATGAAATTTTTCAAGGAAATACCATAGAGCATGAGTGGGAAATTATATCTATATTGCATAATGGTCAAAATATTCAAGTTTCTGAAATAGATATGTTGGTCTAGTGAATATCAGGGGAGCACACAATTCAAGCAATCAAATTCATAAAAAACATGAAGGATCATGGATGTCTCATATTTGATGATATACCACAATGCATCAACTACACAACACTTGGTGATAAATAAAAAAAGGCAAAGAAAATAATTATGGCACACTATCATAGTAATCAAAATGGAGTGCCTTTGTTCATGATAATTTAAGGAACACTAGGAATAGGGAAGTCATATTTGATTGGTACCATTAGTGAAGCTCTTCAAAATGAAGCAATGCCATGTTATTCTCCTCTTCTATTACTTGCACCAATAGGAGTTGTTGCCTTCAATATAGGAGCCTCAACAATTCACTCAAAATTGAGAATCCCAGTGAGAGAATTTTGTCCAGTAGAAGGAACAAGACTCACAAGTTTCCAAGAAGAAATGACACATATCAAATACATTTTGATTGATGAAATGAGCTTGGTTGGTCAAAACATGCTGGGAAATAAAGATTCTCGACTTAGGCAGGCATTCCCACTAAACACAAACATAAGCTTTGCAGGTATGCCAATATTACTATTGATAACAACTATTTTATATAATATTTAATATAAATCATTTGTACAAAATTGATATAATATAAGTACATAATTTTAAAAAAAAATTACATGTGTTATTAGGTATATCTATGATTTTAGTTAGAGATTTGGGCCAGTTGCCTCCAGTCAGTGATAGACCGGCATATGACAGCAATAGACGGGCAAAGTTATTATGGGAGGAATTCAAAACGGTGGTAACTTTAGATACAATATTCAAACAAGATGGAGAAAATATCCAACAACAAAGATTTCATCAACTTTTGACAAATCTAAGAGATGCAAACCCAGTAATTGATGATTGGGAGTTGCTTATGATGAGAATCCCTATTAATTTAAATGTTGCAACCAATGAGGAGTTTGACAATTTCATCCATTTGTTCTCTACTAATGACAATGTCCATAATCATAACAAGAGAATGTTGTATTCCTTGAGGCATCTTGTTGCATGCAGTGTTGCAACAAAGGTAGGAAGTGTTAATGCAATAGAAGATTGTTTAGATGATGAACTTGATCTAGAGTTATTGATTAGCAACAATTCAAGGGTGATGTTGACTTCAAATGTATGGAGAAATGCAGGTCTTGTAAATGGAGCTTTAGGGTATTTTCAAAAGATTGTCTACAACCAAGAAGTGCTCCACCTAAACCACCTACATATGTGATGGTTGAATTTGACAATTATTTTGGAATTCCATTTGATGATCATCATACAAATACAATTTTAATAACATCAATATAGAGGGGCAGGACACTTCAATTACCATTAAGATTGGCATGGGCATTGACAATACACAAATCTCAAGGGTTGACTCTTTCAAAAGCTACAATTTATATAGGACCAAGAGAAAGAACAAGATTGACATTTGTTGCAGTATCTCGTGTGAAGTCTCTAGAAGGTCTTCAAATAATGGCACCATTCACATATGACCGTTATTAAAAATGAAAAATGGCAAACAACTTTCCAAGCAGAAAGCTGAAGAAAATAGACTCAAATTTTTAGAAGATAATTTGATGCAATATATTTTTCTTCAAATAAGATTCAATTAGAGATAAATAATTTTTTTCCTAAATGTGTTTTGTGGAAAATGTTCTTTCTTATTTTGATCTTTAAGAAATGTTTTTCAAAATCTAGAGGAAAAATTAGTAAAAAATGGTACAAGTTATTTCTTACAATGTTAATGATTTATTATTGTATTTGTAAAATTTTGAACTTTACTATGTTTCTATTATGACTCATTTTTAGTTGCATTAGAAGTCAACATTGGTACAATTTATTTCTTACAATGTTATATCTCATTATATATGGATATGTTTTTCAAAACTTGAACTATGTGAACAAACTTTTTGGCTAACAATACTAATTTTCTTTACCTTTAACTATGTGAATGTTTGAAATCATAGTGATTTAAAATTAATATTATATATCAAAATTAATACATTATATGCATAAGCTTCTCTTATGTAACTTCTGTAATCATGATTTTTTTGGACTCAAATTGGTTAGTCATATTTTCTCAAAAAATGGAGGTAAGCGTAGGAATGAAAGTGGAGGTCTGTAGTGAAGAGGAGGGATTCAAAGGAGCATGGTTTGAAGGAACTGTCATTGCATTTGGCAATGTCAGTCATGACAAGAATACATTTTTTTTCAATATGAAAAATTCATTACTGAGGGTTCAAATGGGGAGGTACTGCTGGAGGAAGTATATTTGAAAAATATGAGACCCGTTCCACCATACAAGCAGATGTCCATCGACCTCTCATCTGGCTTCACAGTAGAATCACTTGACACTGATTGTTAGTGGAGGGGTATTGTTATGAACAAATTCATATCACCTTTTGATTGGAAGGAGCTCTTTCAAATATACTTTCCTGATACTTGTATTATGAAAGCTTATCCTAAGACTGACCTACGCTCTGCTCAAGAGTGGATCGAAGGACAATGGACACAACTACAATGGGACCTTCAACAAATATTTATGTAAAGAGTCCTTAAGAAAATAGGAAGCTAATGGATGAAGAAAACAAATTGGTTTTTTTAGAAGAAAATTTGATGTAATATGGTTTTGTTAAAATTTTCTTTAATGATTATCAAATAAATCATTAGAGGTTGATACAAAATGTTCTGTTTGATTTTTCTTTAATGAAAATTGAGTTCATATATTATTTGTTTATGTGATACATCATGTTCAACTTTTATTCAATGCCTATTAAATATTTTAGAAAACTACTGCATTTCTTTATTTTTATTTATTTTAACAAAAAAATGAATATTAGTTAAAAACTATTTTCTTAAAAATACATATCAGTTGTTCTTTTAATTTCTATTAAGTGTTTTGGGATGTTACATATGCTATTAGAGCTACCAAGTTTGACACTGAACCTTAGTCTCGCCACTAAAAAAGTAAAGTAGAAACTTAACATAACTATCCTACTTCACAGGGTGTGGTTGCGACGAACACCTCAGAAGAAAGTTTGAAACCCCTTATGGGTTAACTTTTGGAAACTTTGGCTCGACCATGACTATAGATGTTGTTCATTTCCCTCAGATACAAAGACAATGGCTTAGGCAATTGATTGGCTTCGAAGAGAAAGACATGTTTCGACAACTGCTAGCAAAGCAAAATTAAAGGCATCCATTTGGAAGAAACTTGGAAACAAAAATAAAGCTGACCTTGAGAAACCACCTAAGAAGGGTCAAACCACTATTGAGCCTATCAAACACCATTTAAATTCTCTCCATTATTGAGAGGAATCCATCAGACAAAGTGATAGCGACTCCTAAATGAGAGTCTACAAAATTTTGTAACTATTATGATTGTAGTCAATTTTGGATTGAGTAATAAAAATTAAAATTTTGGATTGTAAGCTCTATTTTTTAATGAATTACGTTCAAATTTTCTTTAATGCTTATGAAATGTTTTAATAAATTATTTTCAAATTTTCCTCAATTACTATTACATACTTTACTATGACTATTAAGTGTTCAATGGTTTATTTTATGCATATTTTTTATTACTAAATGTCAATATTTTTTAATATTATGTTGTAACTATTTATGGATATTTTTATTCTCATAATTCTAAAATACTAACTTCCATTTCATGTTATTTATATTTAGCAAATAATCAAAACATGGATGTTTCTGAAAATGCATCAGAAATTGTTGCTACAAGCCCAAATGTATCTGTGAATTTAAATGAATTCATTGAGAGCCATATGGACAAATGTGCGAGAACAATTTTAGAGTACTACAACAAAATTGTCAAAGAATATGAAAATACTGCCTTAATGATAGATGATGTTGAAGAATTGGAAATATTGCAAATGGAAGATGTTGCAAAAAAAGTTAAGGAAGTTTCCGTAATAGCACCAAAATTTCCAGATTCTTTAAAAGAAGTATATCACTATCATTATGAGAACAAGGGTCGAAATACCATCCTCATCATTGAAGAATTTGTTATGTATTTACATCATTACAATGAAGTGTTGTTCATTTAGTTACTTCTTGGCCAATCTTTAATACTTCTTAAATATTGAAGTTTTATGTAGTTGTTAGATAATGGCCCAATTGAGAACTATGTGTTGTTAGGGAATGTGTAAAAACTAATGGACAATTATTGAGCCTACTAAATTTTGTAACTATTATGATTGTAATCAATTTTGGATTGTAAACTCAGTTTCTTAATGAATTATCTTCGAATTCACTTTAATGCCTATGAAATGTTTTAATAAATTATGTTCAATTTTTTCTCAATTACTATTACATACTTTACTATGACTATTAAGTGTTCGATGGTTTATTTTATGCATTTTATCCACCAATAAATTTAATTTTCAAATGATTCAAAAATGGTTGTATTGATAAATCTCATGAATATAATAATAATAATTCTCACAATAGATAAGAATTTCATTTTTAATATTAATTGTTTAATATTTTGTAAATCTTTACAATTTTTACACATTTTAACTAATCCTAAAATCAAAATTCAAATAACTTGAAATTTGTTGTTGTAATAATGCTAATATAAATTGAATAAATATAATGTTTTATTTTTATCCACTCACATTATAGAAATTTCCATAATCAAAACCTTAATATTAATCATTATCATAATCAAAACCTCAATATTATTCATAATTAATAATTATAATATTTAACCCTAAACCTAACTATATATCTAAACCAAAACCTAAACCCAACCTTAATTACAATTCTAACCTTGACCCTAACCCTTTTCTATCTCGAAACCTAATCCTAACCCAAACCCTAGCTCTTATAGCTATCATCACGTACTATCTTTGATTGCAATCTTAATCCTAATCCTAATCCTAATCCTAATGATAATTATAACCCTAACCCTAACCCTAATTTTATTTACAATTAATAATTGTAATCACTAAGATTAGCCCTAATCCTAATCCCAACACTAATTGTAACCGTAACACTTGAAGCAATTATATCATTAGCTGTAATAATAATTCTAATCTTAACCCTTATACTACCCCTAATTTAATCCTAGCCCTAGACTTAACCCTAACCTTAATTGAACTCTAATCTTAACCCTAATCTAGCCCAAACCCTAATCCTAACTGAAATGTACTACTAATTTAACCCTAACCATAATGTAGTTGAGTAACAACCGTAATTCTAACCATACTTAAACTCTAGCACTAACTGTAACTGAACCCTTATAATAACCTAACCTTAAAATTCACCTTAATTGTAATTACTATTTAAACCCTATTTTGAACTTCAACCATATTAACGTTAACCTTGATTGTAAATCCAACCTATGCTTGACGTTATCCCCAAAACCTAACTTTATATCTAATTATTAATTATAATCTTTAACCTAACCTTATATCTAATTATTAATTGTATATAACCTTATAATCCTAACTATAACCCTAACCCTAATCATAATTATAACCCTACCTAATTATAACTATAGCCTAAACCCTAACCCTAATTTTTATTATAATCACTAATTATAATTATAACCCTAACCCTAACCCTATTCTAGCCCCAACCCTAATCCCAACGCAAACCCTAACTCTTATAGCTATCATCATGTACTATCTTTGATTGCAAACTTAACCTTAGCCCTAATCCTAATTATAATTCTAACCCTAACCCTAATTTTATTTATAATTAATAATTATACTCTTTAACCTTAACCCTAATTACAATCATTAAGATTAACCCCAATCCTAACCCTTACCCCAATCCTAACTGTAATCCTAAGCATAAACTTGACTATGATATTAGTCCTAACCCTAGCCATAATTTTCACCTAAAGCCCATCATAATTGTTATTCTATCATGATCATAATCTTATCTATAACTATAGTCCCACCCCTAACAATAATCCTAACCCTACCTCTAACCAAGATTTAAACCCTAGTCCTGATATTATACACTTAATAACTATAAAACAATATTACAGTTTCAAAATAAGAATATAATAGTATTATACTTATCGAGTGCTATATTAATATAATATTACTAATAAAACTATAAAAAAAATATTATAACTAAAAATAATTTAAATTAATAATATAATACATTTAAAATATTTCAAATTTATATTATGAATATTATTTTCAATAAATTATAAAAATAATATCATAATAATCAAAACAATATAAATTAATAATAATAGTATACTATAATATTATTCCACAAATAAATAGAAAATAATAATAATAATTGCAATAATAATATTACATATTATTGCAACAAACATTAATAATATAATATTATATAGTTCTATTTTGAACTTTGTATTGTTTCCCATGTTGCGTCATGACTACTACTAGCTTACATATATATTTTTTTTAATCAAATATATATAATACACTGAGAGATATCCTTCTCGAGGCGCCTATTTTTATCATGTACCTCGAACTCTAATAGGCGCCTCTAGAAGGATATCTCTCGGTGTATTATATATATATTTGATTAAGATCAAATATATGTAAGCTAGTTATACATGTATATGAGTAGGAATATATTCGCGTATATATTCATACCCATATATATGTACTTAGTTTTAAGTTTATATATTTATTCATCTTAATTTTTTATTATTTTATTTGTGTTTGAATATATACATATACATATACATATAAATATCACATCACACACACACACACACACACACACACACACACACACACACACACACACACACATACTTTCATATATATATTGTTTCTTTCTTTTTTTGTTTTATTTTTTATTTATCTTTTCCCTTATTTATTTTATTTTCCTTTTCTTTCCTTTATCTTTAGTTTCTTCTTATTTTCTTTGTATTTGACTTTTTGTGCCACTCTTCCCCCTCTCTCTTCCTTTTTATCTAGCTTGGTCTATAATTTTACACATTTTTTTCTCTTGTAGCTCTCTCATCCTGATGATGAATCATGAAGTGTGATTCAAAACATTGATGCAAAAACTTCTACACAGCTAAATCCTGAAACATATTTGAAAATAAATCATCATGTTATTGAAGAACAACAAAATTAGATAAAGTTAGCTCAAAGAAATATTTGTTTCTTGTTGCTATCCAATTTTTACCCTTGCTATCTAATCTTTATCCCAAGGCTCAATCTAATCTAACTACAAATAAAATAAATGAAATCCTTAACGATAAAAAAATATATCCCAATGCAAATCAAATGTTGTTAAAGAAAAAGCTCGTTGAACCTTCTGTCTAAATATTAGTTTCAAAACTAGGTCTTGTATAAATCCAAAAATGAAACCTTAGCAAATCATTATCATTTCAGCAACATTAACCTGGGTTGATGTCATAAACCAGGTGTTCCTTATGCCTTCATGAATCTTATTTTTTCTCATTTTATATATTTATCTTGAAATTTTGTTTGTACCAATATTTTAAATTATATAGATCACTTTAAAATTTAAATGTCTCAATTTCTATCTTAAATTTTTTTCAATTATTGTTATGAATGGTTTTTTTGAAATAATTGTAGTTTGAGGATGAAGTTTAAAAAGAATAAGTAATATGATAATATTTTTGTATTGATATTATAATATATTATATTATTATTTTAATTTTATATATTTTTTAGCATATTATATATTCTTATTTATATTAGTATTATATTTTTTTTATTATAATATTATATTATTATTTTTATATTACTATTAAATTATTCTCACTATTATATTATTAATTTTATCACTATAATATTCTATTATTGCTTTTTATTAGGATAATCAGGTTTTGAAGGGACTTGAAACCCTTAGATTTTTCAGGGATCTGAAACCATCAAAAGGACACTGCAGATAGATCAAACAAAGCTAAACAACAACAAAGCCAGAGTTAGATAGGAACATGTTGCATCAAAGGCTGCAAAACACAACAACCAAAGAAAAACAAACGTCAACCAAACACAAAAGATAGATAATGGAAACCTGACTAGAAACAACACTAGATCTAAGTCATCTTATAGATCTGAAAAAACATAAAGAAAGGGTTTATCTGGCACCCCCAGCCAAAAAATAGGGTTTTCCCAGGCTCCCTAACCTGTAACAGAGTCTCCAGCTTACTAACAACAAGACCTGAACCTAACCAAAAACACGAACTGGCCAAACTGGGCCCTTGAAAACTGCCAGCATCCAGCCTATCCAAGAAAGAAGCAAAAAAGTGAGGGTTATTCTAGGCTCCCTCAACCATAAAAGTGGATTTTAAGAGGCTCCCACAACCTAAAAATATAGGGTTTTTCTGGGCTCCCTCAACCCTAAGTGTAGGTTTAACAAGGGTCCCACAACATGACCTGAAAGGAACAAAGACAAAAGGGTTAATCTAGGTACCCTTAATCATGAGTGTGGGTTTAACAAGGCTCCCACAATCAGCCAAAGCCCAGGCTTCAATAATACAACTAGAAAGACCAATTTGGGAAATAGGGTTTTCAAAAGGAACCCAAAACCTAGAACAAGAGACATCAAGAGGGTTTTGATTGGCTCCCTCAACCCATAAAACAGACTAGGAGATTAGGATCAGATAAGGATCCCAAACCTTTCTGTGAGGCACAATATGAGAGAAATGATAGGCAACCTCAACCAGGGGCATGAACAATAGACCATGAAAAGTTCCTTCACCCCCTTTCTCCACCTCCATAGGAGAAATTGCCACCTCAATAGGACAAGGAAGGAAGTAGACGATAGCCAGGAAAGTCCAGTCACAATAGGCAGAAGTCGAGCCACTCCCCTACACCTAGACTCCACCTCAATAGGAGAAAGGGCCTCTTCAATAAGGCAAGGAGAAGAGTAGACCATTAGCCCAAACACACCTCTCACTACCCAACACAGAATAAGTGTCTTAGTCTCTAAAGGAGAATCTCCCACCATAGACAAAGCACAATGAAGCCACTAAAGAAGAGCAGAAAAAACTCTCTTCATAGAGGAAACAAGATAGGAACCGAGGGTCTGATCGAAACAAAGGCCGAAGAGAACCATCCAAACCAACACCTAGCCAAGGGCCCAAGCCAAGCCTAGATCGATGCATCCCCATACCATAGCAAGTCTCCAACCCTAGCAAATAACAATAGAGAAAAGAAAGGAAGGCGAAAGAGTGGGGCAAAATCCATTATCTATTCCCACAATAGCTTCATCCCACACAACACCTCCCACCCTTCCTCGTTCGTCCCCATCCACACCCACAACAACGTCCAATAAAGAAAGAGTGAGCAAGGGGATACACAAAGAGCCCAGAATAGTAAATAGGGCATCGAAAACTACCCAACATCGAATTGGGTGAACAAAGACTTCAACGACAATAAAACCCAAGGGAACAATAGACCAAACCTTGCCATCATCATCGTCATCCTCAAACTCGGTTTCTTTCT
This sequence comes from Cryptomeria japonica, assembly GCF_030272615.1. NCBI lineage: Eukaryota > Viridiplantae > Streptophyta > Pinopsida > Cupressales > Cupressaceae > Cryptomeria > Cryptomeria japonica. The sequence continues at coordinate 17,854 of NW_026729041.1, read as the reverse complement.
CTCCAGAAGAAACCCTCAAACCAGCACTCCTGCCTCTCCCACCTCTCTCACTTCCACTCATTTTAGGCCTTAATATTATATTATTGTTGTATCATTAATTGACTATACATATATTATACTTATAAGATCATTATTCTTATTATATTATTAGAGTTAAATTAATGTTAGGGTTAGAGTGAGAGTTAGTTTCAGGAGTTTAATTTTAAGTTTCAATTATAATTGATGTTCACTTAAGGTTAAGGTTTTAAGTAAATTAACACCGACTTTTACTTATGGTTAAACATAACCATAACTGAACTTGTTTTTATATTAAATTGATATTTATTATATCATATAGTTAGAATTAGAGGTTAAATTGTATTATATTATGTAATAATATTATTAGTAGGCAGGTACTATTGCAATTAGCTGCAATCAATTTATGTTAACTTGTTATTATTCAATAGCTTTTCTACCAATTAGAACTATGAATTTTTTCTTTTGATGATAAATTGTTAAGATGCATGATTTTTAAGTTTCTAAATTATATAAATTGTTTTCTCTAATCTAATTGGCTCAAATAATTTTCATCTTATTCACATATCCACTACCTAAATGAATTTTTTTAGGCAAATATTTAAGTACATTAAAATAATATTTAGAATGTTTAAATTTTCTTTTCAAATTTTTTCAGAATAGGTATCTTTTAAAGCTTTATATACATAAATAAACATAGATATACAATATAAAAGACTATGAATTAATTTATTTTAGTTATCTTAATGCAATTTAAAAATATAAAAAAATTGGATAATAAAGTAATATTATCAATAATATAATATTATATATATATAATTTATACAATAATATTATACTATAGCTATAATAAATTCACAATATAATAATTAAAATACAATAATAATATTGTGGAGATGATTTGATTATAATTAATTTGATGAATAATGAAAATTTTGGTCCTATAAATCTTTTGGTTTTATTTGATATATGTTACAAGGTAACTACCATGCCAAACAAATTTTGTTTTTATTATTTAAACTAGGTGAAAATATTTTGATACTAATTAATTGATTAATTAATTGTGAAAATCTTGGCAATTATCATTACAATGTAACTACCATGACAAGTTAGTGAAGGACTAATATTAATTGAATAATTAAAAATATATTCTCTAGCATTATTGATATTTCATTATTCAATATTAAAAAATGTATTCTCTAATATTCAACTAAGATTACACATATTTATAGATACTATTCTTAAGATCGAATGAACTAACTTATAAAATACAAAAATTACCAAATACATTCATTATAATTATAGCTTGATTATAATTATAGTTAGGGTTATAATTATAGTTTTGTTGCCCCACATTTGAAATACCCAAAATTTGAACTTTGGATTGGTCCTAATTCTATACGAAGGCTCAAATATGCGTCTCTCCAAAATGAGTGAGCATGTGATCCAAGGTTTTCATTCTTAATCTACATTGTGGTCAATCATAAATATGTCGGTCAAAATGTGAAAAATGAATCAGTTTTGAAAATTACAAGGAATTGAGGGAAATCGCTTTGTGAACATGTACTAAGTTTTGATGTCCCTCGCTCTAAAATTAATTAAAATCCCTCACCCTAGTTTTTTTCATGAGGATAAAAAAATAGTATATGCTCATTTTCCTACCTTGAAAGCATGTTTCAAATTTTTGAGCCTAACTCCTTACCATTTAAAAGTTATGGCCGTTTTTCCTAAATTTGTGTATTAAATTTTAATGGGAAATATTTAAATTAATTTTCAAGAATAATTTAATATTTTAAATTGGTTTCTATATTGTGATCATTTTGGGGGAAAAGTTATTTATAACACCATTATTTTTATTTCCCTTTTTCCCACTTTGTGGTCAACAGCTCCTACAAGTCCAAATCATAACCTTTGAGAGATTTAGGTTAGAAATGTTTCATTTTGGAGCATTCCTAACCCAAATTTATAACCTCAAAATTAGAAGTTAAGATTGCTCCAAAATGGAGCATCTCTAACTCACAATTATAACCTCTCACAAAAGAGGTTAGGATTGCTCCAAAATGGAGCATCTCTAGCCTTCCTTTCTAACCTTGTGTGGGCCCACTTTATGAGTTACATGTAAAGGTTAGAAATGCTCCATTTTGGAGCATTCCTAACCTTTCTCCCAAGAGAAATGAAAGCATGCTTAAGAGTATTTGAACTCTAGTGCCTCTCACCCATTGAACATAACATGCCTTGTTTAGAGAAAAGATTGATACTCGGACCAAAGGCTCGACACCAATCCCCCATATTTGGTTAGCAGACAGAAAGCATGGTCAGGTAGGCGATGAATGAGGGAGTGAATATATATTGATGGAGGAAACTATTTGACAATGCACGCAAACTGTTTGACATAATGCTTCAAAGAGATGTGGTAGCATAGACAACACACTCGAATTGTTTGAAAAAATACATCAAAGTGAATGTCATCTCATGGTACACCATGACCAAAAGATTCATAGGAAAATGGACATTTAGAAAAAGCTTTGGACACGTTCAAGTTTATGCAATTGACATCTGTAAATTCAAGTCCCATGATTAAAACTATGGTGTTTGTGTGCATTGTTTTCTTGGTGCTTGATTCATACCAAATAGAATCATGGATAAGGCACTTGAATTGTTCGACATGATGCCTTAAAGAGACACTTTGTAGCATATGCAATCGACATGGGTAAAGATTCTATATAGTTTTATTGAACGCCTCTAAAGAAATTTCAACATATGGAATTCAATTATTTCCAAGATATACGCAAAATGATTTGTTACAAAGACTTTAGAAAATTTCAAGCAAATCAAATTTCCTCGCGAACATGCATGCAAAATATGGAAGGATAAAACAAGGCAGGTGAACTATTTGAAAATACTTCGAAGAAATGTCATCTCATGCAGGCTATGCACCCAATGTTGTTCGGGACGTTCATAAAGATTGATGTTTAGGTGACGCGTTTGATAGTTATTCATAGTGATAGTTCTTTATAAATATAAACCCTTCACAATATGTTTACGTGTTCCATAATGCTTGAACATAGTGACCATATTATACACTTCTAAACACTTTATAGATTCACAGTCAGAGATAAATGGATAAAATATTTAAGTTTGTAAATGCATGATAGACTTTGTTACAATGACCAAAGAAAATGCTATTAGCATGTTAGTTACAAGCATACATCAAGATAGGGCTGAGTAGGTGATAGTTTTCCTGTCATAATGAAGTATAAGTTTCATAGTCCCGATTACGTACCCATTCTCAAATGTACGCTTCCAGACATTGGTGATACTAAATTGGGAAATGTGAATCTTCCATATTTTTGGAAATCAATGGAAAAGAAGGATGAAACTTTGACAACTTGGAGTTTGCTAGATAGTGGATTGGCACATGCTGCAGGCTACCACACATCAGTCCAGTGCCCAAAATTAGTTTTAGAATGCATGAAAGCATTTAATACGAAGAAAAAATAAATTACGACAATAGAAGGTATGTGGTGGTTAAACTTGATCCAATCTCTATTTTCATTGTGTTTAGATTGCCTTTTAGAGACCAATTCATAGAGGTAGATAGAGAGTATGCAGATACTTATTTTGTCAATAATGAAGCCTAGTGTCAGAGTAATATAGCTAGAAAATGGTTGGCAAAACCAAGAAGGAGGAAAACACAACTTCCCATGATAATACACAGGTCTCTGTTGATGGAGGATATAGCAAATATGTTATTTTATTAAACCAGGTCGTGGGAAATGAGGATTCTAATGACTTGAAAGAGTGGATGTTTTTGTTCATCAACATCATCTGTGAAGGCATGCAATTTATTAATTGGGCTAAGATTATTAGTAATAATCTTTGCGATGAGCACTCAAATAGAGAAATAATTATAATATCTCTTTTATGCCATTGTCAGAATGAAGAAATGGCTAGGGTTGAATGTTTAATGCATTTATGATGATGCAACTCAGATTTACCATTATAATCCACAGCTGCAGTTGGAGGAAAGTTATCATCACTTTAGGTGGGTTAATGATGCCTTTACTATGCTAACAGGAAGAGAACTAAAAGGTAACATTGGACTCAGAATATCTCCAAAAGTAGCAGCATTGGTAAAAAAGTATGGTAGTTACTTCATACAGTTTCCGAAATTCACATACATCTGGATAGGAGGTTATGATGGTTGCCCTCTCATGTTGCCAAGGTTTGTTGAAGATTCAACAAAATTTCCCACAATAAAAGGAAAAGCATTATCTCTTTTCCCATTGGAGTTGGTTATTATAGCTATGAGAGCTACTCAGATGCTCAAAGTATTGAGAGGTATATAGAATCATTTGTACCCTTATGATATGAGGTTTCATTTTGATAGAAAAGGGTATGATGTAGGAGATTTGGAACTTGGTGCCAGATTTGAGCACTTTCCTACTATAGAAGATTTCTTGCAGGACTGTGAAGATGATTTTGAGGTACAAAAAAGGGATTGGATGAGGCTCACTTTCAAGCAGATAGTTTATTACAAAATTGAAATAAATGTGAATGACATTGAGGATGATGAATCTGATTTTATTGATGCTTTTTATTTTGAGAGGATTCAACTTCTTCCTCTTCCACCCATAATTTGGTCACTTCCAATGATAAGAAGCATTCATGAAAGATTAGCCTATATGATTTGAACAACACTTGAATGGATTAAAAGTAAGAGGATTGAGGCTACAATAACCCAACCTCCACGTAAAGGTAATACTTCAAAAGATAGAAGTGGTGCACAAGGGAGTTATTCTCTTCTAACTAATTCGCACAGAGGTTAAATCCAATTATGAGCCTACACCAAAATATATCCAAGGGAGGTGATGATGGAGAACATCCAGAAAAAGGAAAGGATCTTGCAGAGGCATGTGAAGTTAGTTATGTCATTAAGAAAAAGAGGTTAAAGACAAAAGGGAAGACAATGAATCTTTTCCAAGAGCTAGGAGCTGAGTTGGAATGTATTTCACCTCAACATCCTCCCAACATGGATAATCAACAAATCCCCTCTGTCTCACCTTTTATCATTATTTCATCACCATAACATGATGATTTTGTGATTCATGGTGAAGCTCAAATGAATGATGTCTATACTGAAGTTAAATCTCCACTCTTACCAAACAATCCAACATCTTTAAGCTCGACATCTATGAATAATGAAGAATCATTTCCATCATCTTCATCATCTTGGTTACAACAGAGCTTACAGAATAAGAAGAGAACTATTAATTTGATAGCTCCTAGTTTGGATATGGTTGCAAATGCACTTCATGAGACAACCAAACCAAAGAAAACAAAAGTTGCATCCAGATTGGGAATTAGTCCTTCATCAGGAAATTTGTGTGTTCAGGTAGCCCAGTCTATTGTTGAAAAAGATGTAAGTGAAGCTAGTGAGGCAGATTTTAATGTGACATGGGTGGATCTAGGACCTACAACACATGAGGGAGTTGTTAAAAAATTTCAAATTTCCACACATATTCTTGTTGACAAAGCAAAAACAGATAAGGAAACAAAGGATTAGATAAAGCAACAAATACAGGTTCTCTCATCCTATATCAAATCCATTGTAGATTCTTCAAATGAACAGTTGGAGTTAGCATCAACTTTGGCATTAATGCATGTTGAAGGAATAATTATAAATAAGGTGATTAAAGATAAACATAAATTAAGTAGACATAGTAAAATGGTAGAGGAATGGATTAATCAAATGAAGTCAAAGACATTATACTTCATTGGAAAAGCCAAGGATGTTCACATGAAACTTGTTGTATAGGAGCAACAAATTGCTACAATATTGAAGAATACCAAAGAACAAGAAATGTCTTGGGAAGATACTTTGAAAGAATTCCAAAGAATAGATAAAATAGATATGGATGTACTCATTGCCGAGAAAGTCTTCTCTCATAAAGAAGAAAATCAATCAAGTAGATGGTGCAAGAGTATAAGTTGGAAATTGGAGAATATCAAGCAATGCCTAGGTGAGTATCAAAAACTCTTGGTAACTTGTGAGCAAACAAAAATGAAGGTAATAGAGGACACAATGAACATTATTTGTGATATATCAATAAAGAAACAATTTCAACAAATGGACAGTTAGGTGGTCTTAAGAAAATTTCATGATAGAATCAATACTGAGCTAGTAGATGTGTAAGTTTTAGATGCAGATAGAATGAAGAGACTCAATGTTATTTCAGTTGCTTTGGATGCTTGTGACATGCCTTCATTATCATGATTTGATTGACATTCAGGATGGCCAAGCTACTGCAAAATTGAAGATGAATAATGTGATCATTCCCAAAACAAGTTCATGGTAGATGCTCTCAAAGCATACAGGTTGTTCAAGTCCAAAACACCACTTCAGCAGGATCAAGTAATTGGCCAACATGCTTCTCCATGATATTGATAATTAATATCATGCTTTCATCTTTCTATATTCTATTTTGTTGTGTTTTGATTAGTTATTCTCAAGTATTATTTTCAGTCTTATGACATAAATTGAGAATTTCCATCTCATGGAGTCAAAGGTTAGAAAGTTGACTTTTTTTGCGCATAAATGTTTAACTTATTAACTCATTGTAATTTGTGCAGAAAAGAGTTAGTTATTAAGAGAGGATTGAAGTTGGTTATGTGGTAGTTACTCACAGGATATTATAAATAGTGGAAAGATGGATTATTAAAGGACTTTTTGGACTTTGCGAGTTTTGGGATAGCTAAATTTTTTGGACTGTATAACTCCATCTTTTCAATACAAAACAAATTGGAAGTGTTTCCATGATTGTCAAGTATTCATTTTCTCAATGTTATGTAATTATCTTGTGATATTGAAATAACAAGTTTGCAAATTACTTTCCCAGTTTCATGAAGACAATAGTCATATGACACTATAAATTTCTTTGGTATCTTTGGGGTATATTGATGTCATGCAAACTTCAATGCTTCATTTAACTACCTTATTATGTGTGGTCTAGAGTTGATAGTGATGAGTTTAGAAATCAATGAAATCTTAATAACAATTGAATGTTTGTTGGGTAGATTTCTTCTAAGTTCATTTATAGTTAGTTTCCTCTTTTTCTTTTCAAATTAACTTTATTCAAAAATACAAATACCCCTATCATACAAGGGAGTTTCCCCTCTCAAACATAGAAGAAGATCGTATCCAAATAATAATCTATCCAACCGTTGGGAACCTTTTCTTTGTCACTCCTCCATTGGGCACATAGTAGAACATTTTGAAGTGACAGATCTATTTACCAATAGATTTTGGCGACTCTGCTGGGAACCCCAAACAAGAAGACGGTCGCCTTGATATTTTCTTTCCTCTTGCCCACCATGAAGAAAGATGGTTCTTCCACATGAAAACGTTCTTCCTATGTTGCAACTGAATTTTGATTGGGTTCATGCTGAACAAGAAAATATAATTTGTCAGTCAAATACATAATCTTAGAGAAATAGAAGAAGTTGGGCTGAATACGAGAGATTGAGCTTAATCCTCGAAGAAGAAGAAAGAAATGCACAAAATCTTGTGGTGGTGTTTGAAAGTGAAGTTGAAATATTTCCTCATGTATTCTTAGCAATAAATTTTGTTGATCAACCCAACCAATATCAAATTCAAAGACAATCCAGAAGATAAGATATCATGCTCTATGACTAGCTATGGTCTTGACTTGTCATAATCCACCGGTCTTGATGAGCTTAAAATATGCTCATAATTTGGATGTTATGATAAACTTTTAAATGCCTTTTCTTTTTTTATTTCATGAATGTTCAGACTTTGTTGAAACCTTTTTGGGATATCCTGTAGCAAGATACTTTTATATTCCTGCAGCTCATTGTGTTGACTTGATTGCATTTATTGCCCCGTTGACTCCCTAAAATGACTGATATATCATATATAGTTTTTGAATGATGAAGTGAATTTAAATGTGTGATTAATGAATAGATATCATTTATGTGCCATACGCCTTTTTCTGTTGCCTGTTACCTTTTGTTTCACAGGTTGTTGAAGAATGATCGAGTCAAGCACAGCCGATCTCACCCTTGTAGTAAAGTCCATTTCCTGCATGACTTCGAGGGAGCTCCAGCGAAGACTCTGTGACCGAAACCATGGGAAAGAATTTTAATGGCAGTTAATTGGGAAAGAGTGGAGCGCTAGATTCTCTCTCTGGATCGGGTTGAACGCATAAATTCATTTATGAAGTTTGTTCCTTGACTCGGGGATATATTTTACTCCCACGTCTTTCTTTGATGGAGTTAGTTAGTTAGTTACTCTCCTATTTTTAAATAAAGCTCTCCTCCTGCACAAGAGAGAGGAGGGAGATGATAGATAGAGTAAGATAGAATCAGAATAGTAGTTATCATGTAAGAATCAATATGATAATGAAAGACAGAATCTGTTTAACTAGAGACAAAGTTTGTTGTTAGTTTCCACATCAACAAAACAATGTATATCATTCTGTTTTTATGAATAAAGTTCAATGAAGTTCTGAGTTTAGCATCTGCGTAATCAGGAGATGCTTGCTAAGGGGGCCCACTTAGTAGGTATCTGTAGGTAGTTAGTTAGTTGTTCTTTCTTGTTAAAGCTTCAGTTTTCTTTCATCTTTAAAGTTTTTATACAAACTCAGCTCTACATTGCTCTTGTAGCACAAGGAATCCATCAGTGTGCCTGTTCCTGCAGCATAAGGCCAGTTCATAGTTTGTGTTTCAGTTGTAGTTACCATGATTTCTGTTTTAATCAAATCATAGTTGAGTTAAAGAGCTTTGCATTACCTTCCTGTAGTGTAGGTAGAATTTCTTTCCAGTAGGTATTTCTGCTAAGATTTGACCAAAATGAGTTCCTAGTGCATATATTTTGCTGCGCCATTTAAAGTATACGTCCCCTGGTTTGACAAGTAAATGAACGTCTATAGAGGGAGATATTGGTCACCTGATGGAATGCCCAATTCCCAGGAAAGGTTTTACAGTGATTTTCATATCCTTTTGTGGGCGCGACCAAGTCTTGCAACCGAATCTTAACCGGATTCAAGCTGAACAACAATACATAATATCACAATTGAATAGGCTTGCTTGGAAAGTTTGTAAAAGTTATCAATAATACCATCAAGTACATCAAGTGTTGGTTGAAGAAATAGATTTTGGTGAGCTTCTTAGGAGGGTACCTCTTGGGTAGGAGTTAATCGTCATTAAAAGAATTGTGGTAATTCCAAGGTACAATAGGCAAATAATTCAACACGTGCAAGATCAACAAGAGCAAGATAATCAATAAGCACGCTGGCAAGCAAGAGATATACTAGAGGTGATAGAAGTAAGTGTTTCAGTGATCCCAATTTTGCTGAACTACACAAGGTCAACTATTGCACACCTTTCACAACTCATAAAAAGAAAGTTAAGTCCACTAGTACACCTTCTTCGCCAAAGAAAGAAAATATATATTCCCCATCTTTTCAAGATTTAACCTTACTTCCTCCTCTTGTTATTAACTTTGCACAACGAATCATGCAACAAAATACTCTACCAGTCCCATGGGGCATAACCATAGGTCCTTTAGCTTTGGGAAATCAATTGCATGACTTACCAACTGGTTCAAGGAAGCATATTCCTAAGTTTTTAGGAGATGGAAAGGTTTATACAAATATTTGAGGATAGGTTCAACACTGTTGATGATGGGCGTTTTCTTCTTGCCCAATTGATGAAGATGAAAAAGGAAGTGCATGAACCTATGAGAGAATTTGTGGCATGATTCAATAAACTCATCAATAGACTTGCAACTGATAAAAAGACCATAGAAGAGAATCAAAAGTGTTTCTTCATCAACACACAACCTACTAACATAGATTTTCAAATAAGGAGAGGATGAGTTGTTGATCTTATAGCACCATAAAGGTTAGCTATTGAAGTTGAAGATGACTTAGTGAGCATAGGAAAATGGAATAAAGAACTGCAAAAAGGAAAAATGCAACAAGCCAGCCCAGCAACCACAAACCTAATGGTTTAAAATTTATCCAATGATCTGCTCTAGTTGAAGAAATAGTTGCCACAAAATCCACCACCTTTGTATTAAGATATTTCTAGGAGGAATTATATTGTGTACCAGCAAAATCGATAACTAAAGCTTCCTGCTCTGACACCAAGGTTGGCTATTGAACATCCATCTACCAGTATTTGCCAAACTACTACAATGTGTGATTTTTATCTCACAACAAACCATGATGGAGCTTCATGCCTCAAAATGACTAGGTTTATGCAGATGAACCAGACCAATGAAAAGATTGAAGAATATATTGAAGATGAAACTGGTCAGTAGTTTGGTCCATCTACACTTAACTTTTTAGAATATGAGTCTAGTGAGGAAGATGAGAAAGACACTGACATAAATAATCATTCTTGTAATGTTTTCACAAAGAATTGGTGCTAGAAGCTCAAGGAAAAAGCTAAATCTGCTACAAAAGATAAAGAAGCAGAAGATATTCCTAAGTGAATCCTATGGAGGAAGCAAAGCAAAGAAGAACTAGGATCATCAAGAAAAGCTGAAAAAGTTGTTCATCGCGGGCAACCTTCTCTTGAAGATTATTTTGATTTTATAGAATATTGTAAAAACACCAAGGTGCAAATTTCTCAATTTGAGTATCTCAAGAAGAACCCGCAACATGTGGACAAATTGGTGCATTGTATCAAAAAGGATCTCAAGCAGTCACATTCAGACATACATCAAGAATCAGGTGAGAACTTTGATGATGATAACCAAGAGGGGTCTATTTCAAAGGAATCATCTCTTGTTGCCACCTTCTTTTCTGATAAGCAAGATCATTTCTATATATCTTTGTATATTGTCGATTGTAAGTTAATCAATTGCATCATTGATTCTAGTGCATCCGACAATGTAATGCTTTCTAAAGTTGCTCATGTATTAGGCTTGCCTTTGAACAAATCAACTGGTAAAGTGTTTTCAATGGAGTCTAAACAAGTTCCCCTTGTCGGACAGATCAAAGACTCTCAAGTCGCTTTAGCCACTCAACCTCAAAAGAAGTTGAAACTTAATATTTTGGTTGTTGATATCCCAACAAGTTATGGTATGCTCTTAAGCCGTAATTTTGGTAAAGACCTCAGTGGTGAAATTTAGTTAGATTGGTCCCATGCCATGATACTTCTTGGCAAAAAGAAAGTCAAATTAGACCCTGAGCCTAAGGAAAAGTATACAATCCTCAAGTTTGATGATCCAAGGGTAGAGATATTGTATGTTGAAACTAGTTTGGGTACTTATATGTTATCATCAAAAGAGGAAAATATTCATGAAATCCTAGTTCCTGATATATCTTCAGAACTTTGGAGAATGCAATTTGACAGAATTTCTTCATCTTCTAGTTCATGCACGAGAGTGGTGCTGACTTCTCCTCAAGATGAAAAGTTTCCTAAATCTTACAAGCTTGAATTTGATACTATAAACAATACTGCAGAGTATGAGGCTCTTCTCTTAGGGCTGGATTTTGCCAAGGAGAAATGGATCAAAAAGTTGCAAGTCATGGGAGACGCTGAGTTAATTTTTAACCAAGTGTAGAATAGATACCAAAGCAAGAATAAGAGGCTGAGGTCATATCGAAATAAAGTGTGGGATGAGATCAAAGGTTTTGATGCTTTTTCCATACAAGCCATTCCAAGGGAGCAAAATACAAAGGTGGATTCTCTTATTGTCTCAACCTCTTTATTGCTTACTCATCATGACTTTGATAAGGATGTTTACGTAGTAGAGATGATCTATCGGCCTAGTGTGCCAGATAATATCAGAATTGGAAAGTCTTTGATAATGACAAACACATCATCTCATTCTTGGAGGGAAGCAAAAAAATTTCCAATTTGTCTTTTGATGAGAATCAACCTTCGACAAGTTAGTAGACTACTAAAGAAGAGGAAAAAGAACCTGAAATTATGCAACTTAAAGGTAATTCCATTCTTAAAGGCTTGGTTTCACTTGAAACTCTACTTGGTAAGCATGATAAATTTATAAAGAAGAAAGATGAACAAAATCCCTCAGGATCTTCAAATGTTTAGAAGGTGATTATAGGTTTTGAAGATGATCTTAAAGTTATTTTGATTGGAAAATGCCTTATCCGCAAGGAGAGGAAGATATTCATTGATTCATTGACAAGATATGCTTCATCTGGAGTGTTTGTTGCAACGATGTAGGCAACAAAGAATTTCCTTGAATCTGAAGAAATTAATTTTTGGAGTGACCGAAGGAAAATTGTTGGGTCACAATATTTCGAAGGAAGGTATTCACATTGACCCTGAGCAAGTCAAATCTATTCAACAGTTGTCATTACCTTCTAGAAAGCCTAGATTTTGCTCATTATTTGGCCAAATCAATTTCATAAAAAAAACATTCCCAGATTTTTCTGAGATTATAAAATAAATTGTCGAGATGATGAAAGGTGATGTGGTATTTAAATGTTCAGATGAAGGAAAGAGAGCATTCAACCAAATCAAGTCCGCAATAGTAGATGCACCTACATTGGTGTATCCGAATTTCAACAAATATTTTAATATTTATTGTTATGCTTCGGATTATACATTGTCCGCAATCTTGACTCAACATCATAATGATAATACCGAAGCATCGATTTCTTTCATGAGCACTCCTTTGAAGAAGCATGAGCTGAAATATTCTCTTGTTGATAAGAAAGTCTATACAGTGGTGAAGGTTATGAAGCAGTTTCATTTCTATGTTTTGAATTCTCACTCTAATGTATATGTTCCAAATAATGTTGTAAAGATGATCCTCACCCAACAAGAAATTGGAATGAGCAAGAGAGATTCTTGGATCGCGAAGGTTCAGGAGTATGATATTGAAATCAAACCTACTAAGCTTGTCTGAGGGCGGGGGTTATGCAAATTGATGGCCTAAAACACTTCAAGAGGAGAGGTTACTCAAGAGTCTGAATTGTCGTTAGCCTTGTTCATCAACACCACAGATGATTGGTTCTCTAACATAGAATACTTCCTCACTTATGGAGAGTGCCCATCTCACCTCACCCCTAAGGAGAGAAGGACCATCAAGTTGAAGGCAGATAAATATATTATATAGGGTGATGTCCTATACAAAAAGGGAATTGATGAAACTTTTCTAAGGTGTGTGAATAAAGAATAGTGACAAAATCTTTTCTAGTTCTTCCATAATGAAGCATGTGGTGGATATTTCTCTTCTTCAGTGACAACATTCAAGATACTAAGAAATTGCTACTATTGGCCAGGGATGTTTAAGGATCTCGCTGAGTAGGTAAAGAAATGAAATACATGCCAACAATTCAGAGGGAAAGTACAACTTGATGCTCTACCATTGAATTCGGTGATCATCGAAGAGTCATTCCAGCAATGGGGTTTGGATTTTATTGGTCCTATTCATTTCCATTCTAGTACAAATCACACTCACATCTTGGTAGCTATAGAATATTTTACTAAATGGGTTGAGGCTACCCCAGTGAAGAAAATAACATCAGAAGTGGTTTGTGACTTTATCAAACAAAACATTCTCGTGAGATATGGGGTCCCGCACAAAATTATCACTGATAATGCTACCAATTTTTCCTCCTATGAAATATCGACTTTCTGTTACAAGTATGGAATTATACTCTCACATGCATCTAATTACCACCCTCAAGGAAATGGTCAAGCCAAAGCCAGAAATAAGAATATCATCACCATTCTCTAAAAGTTAGTTGTTGAAAATTAGAGAACATGGCATAAACATCTGTATGAAGCACTATGGGCTGACCATACCACAAAGAAAAGGGTTATCGGGTTATCTCTTTTTGAAACAGTTTTTTGTACAGAGGCAAGATTGCCTATTCATTTCGAGTTATCTTTTCTCGAGTTACAAGAAGTTTTGGAGAACTATGAATTCAAAGATGTATTAGAAAAGTGAGTGTTGTACTTGACCAAGATGGAGGAGCAAAGGGATAGAATCAGAGAATGCCAAATGCAGGTAAAAGAATTGTTTGATAAGAAAGAAAGAGAAAGATTATTTCAGGTTGGCGATCTGGTTTTGTTATGGGATAAACGGAGAGAGCCAAAGGGAATGCATGGTAAGTTTTACTTTCTTTGGAGAGGTCCTTTTCAAATCAAACAAGTTTGTGGTGAAAATTCATTCTACTTGGCCTATATGGATATAACATACTTGCCCCTCCCTTACAGCGGGAAAAATTTGAAACTTTATAATCAATTGGGCGGATTATCCTCTATCTATGTACATAGGTTAAATATGTGTTTGTCCTTGTCCCAATTTTGGTTTGTCATGGACGTTTTCTTTCCTCCATGTTTTTATCATTTTGGTCCTTTGCAATGTTTTAGTCTTTTGTTATTCATGACTCTGTTCCCAATTGATAGTGTGCTGTCCTATGAAACCAAAGATTTTGGGCTCATCTCGCGTCCTTTGCAGTCCTTGTCCCTAATCAGAGCCAACTGTTGCCCCACATTTGAAATACCCAAAATTTGAACTTTGAATTGGTCCTAATTTTGTATAAAGCCTCAAATATGTGTCTCTACAAAATGAGTGAACATGTGATCCAAGGTTGTCATTCTTAATCTACATTGTGATAAATCATAAATGTGTTGGTCAAAATGTGAAAAATGGATGAGTTTTAAAAATTACAAGGAATTAAGGGAAATCTCTTTGTGAACATGTCCTAAGCATCATTTTGTGCCTGATGACCAATTTTTGACTAAATAGAGTTCACAGTTTGCGATATTTTAAATTTTCAAGTTTTGATGTCCCTCTCTCTAAAAATAATTAAAATACCTCACCCTAGGTTTCATCATGAGGATCAAATAACGTTATATTCTCATTTTCCTACATTAAAATAATATTTCAAATTTTTGAGCCCAACTCCTTACTATTTAAAAGTTATGGCCATTTTCCCTAAATTTGGGTATTAAATTTTAATGGGAAATATTTAAATTATTTTTCAATATTAATTTAATATTTTAAATTGGTTTCTATATTGTTATCATTCTGGGGGAAAATTTAGTTATAACACCATTATTTTCATTTCCCTTTTCCCACTTCATGGTCAATGGCTCCTACAAGTCCAAATCATAACCTTTGAGAGATTTAGGTTAGAAATACTCCATTTTGGAGCATTCCTAACCCAAATTTATAACGTCAAAATTAGAAGTTAACATTGTTCCAAAATGGAACATCTCTAACCTTCCTATATAACCTTGTGTGGGCCCACTTTATGAGTTACATGTAAAGGTTAGAAATGCTCCATTTTGGAGCATTCTTAACCTTTCTCACAGGACAAATGAAAGCATGCTCAAGAGTATTTGAACTCTATTGCCTCCCGTCCACTTAATAGAACACCTGGTTTTTTAGAGAAAAGATTGATACTCGGACCAAAGGCTCGGCACCAGTCCCCAACCTCTGGTTAATAGATAGAAAGAATTCTCAGGTAGGTGATGAATGAGGGAGTGAATATATATTGATGGAGAAAATTGTTTGACAACGTATGCGAACCATTTGACAGAATGCTTCAAAGAGATGTGGTAGAATAGACAACACACTCAAACTATTTGACATAATACATCAAAGCAAAGATTCACAGAAAAATGGACATTTAGAAAAATCTTTGGACACTTTCAAGTTTATGCAATTAACATGTGTAAAGTCGAGTCCCATGATTAAAACTATGGTGTTTGTGTGGACTATTTTCTTGGTGCCCGATTCATACTAAATGGAAGCACGGGTAAGGCACTTGAATTGTTCGACATGATGCCTCAAAGAGACACTTTGTAGCAGATGCAATCAACATGGGTAAAGCTTTTATAAAGTTTCATTGAATGCCTCCAAAGGAATGTCATCCTGTGGAATTCAATTATTTCCAAGATATATGCAAACTAATTTGTTACAAAGACTTTAAAAACTTTTAGGAAAATGCAATTGCCCCAGGAACATGCATGCTAAATATGGAAGGATAAAACAAGGCGGGTGAACTATTTGATAGAATGCTACGAAGAGATGTCATCTCATGCAATGCAATAATTACAGGTTATGCACGCAATTTTGTTTAGTATGTTCATAAAGAGTCATGTTTAGGTGATGCATTTGACAGTTATTCACAGTTATAGTTCTTTATAAATATAAACCCTTGACATTGCGTTCGTGTGTTCCACAATGCTTGAACACAGTGACTATTTTGTTCACTTCTAAACACTTTACAGATTCACAATTAGAGAAAAATGGATAAAATATTTAAGTTTAGAAATGCATGGCAGAATTTGTTACAATGACCAAAGAAAATGCTATTCACAAGTTAGTTACAAGCATACATCAAAATAGGACTGAGTGGGTCATAGTTTTCCTATCATAATGAAGTATAAGTTTCAAAGTCCCGATTATGCACCCATCCTCAAATGTACTCTTCCATACATAAGTGATACTAAATTGGGAAATGTGAATCTTCCATATTTTTGGAAATCAATGGAAAAGAAGAACAAAACTTTGGTATCTCAGAGGTTACTAGATAGTGGATTGGCATATGCCATAGGATACCCCACATCAGTCCAATGCCTAAAATTAGTTTTAGAATGGATGAAAGCATTTAATCTAGAGACAAAATAAATCAGGACAGTAGGAGGTAATGTGGTAGTTAAACTTGATCCAATCTCTATTGCCATAGTGTTCAAATTGCCTTTCAGAGACCAATTCATAGATGTAGACAGAGAGTATGCAGATAGTTATTTTGTCAATAATGAAGCCCAATATCTAAATAATATTGGTAGAAAATGGTTGGAAAAATGAAGAAGAGGGAAAACATAGCTTCCCAAGATAATATGCAGGTCTCTGTTGATGGACGATATAGAAAACATGTTATTTTATTGAACCGGGTCATGAGAAATGAGGATTCAATTGACTTGAAAGGGTGGATGTTTTTGTTCATCAACATCATCTATGAAGGCATACAGTTTATTAATTGGGCTGAAATTATTAGTAATAATCTTAGCGATCAGCTATTCAAATTGAGAAAGAATTATAATTTTTATATGACATCATATCTCTTTTACGCCATTGCCGGAATGAAGAAATGGTAGGGGTTGAATAATGAAGGCATTTATAATGATGCAACTCATATTTATAATTATCATCCATAGCTACAGTTGGAGGAAAGTTATCATCACTTCAGGTGGGTTAATGATACCTTTACTATGTTAACAGTAAGAGAACTACAAGGTAACATTAGACTCATAATATCTCCAGAAGCAAATACATTGGTACAAAAGTATGGTTGTTACTTCATACATTTTTTGAACTTCACATATATTTGGATAGGAGGTTATGATGGTTGCCCTCTCATGTTGCCAAGGTTTGTTGAAGATAAGTTGATCCTCATTGAGGTGTGCAGGAAAATTGCACAGGTCAACAAAATTTGCCGAAATAAAAGAAAAATCATTATCTCTTTTCTCATTGGAGTCAGTTATTACAATTGTGAGAGCTACTCAGATGCTCAAAGTATTGAGAGGTCTATAGAAAAGATTCACCTGTACCCTTATGATATGAGGTTTCCTTTTTATAGCAAAGGGTATGTTTCAAGAGAGTTGGAACTTGGTCCCAGATTTGAGTACTTTCCTAATATAAACGATTCTGGCAAGACTGTGAAGATGATTTTGAGGTACAAAAAAGGGATTGGATGAGGCTCATTGTCAAGTAGATAGTTGATTACAAAATTTAAATAAATGTGAATGGCATTGAGGATGATGAATATGATTTGATTGATTCTTTTTATTTTGAGAAGATTCAACTTCTTCCTCT